>NC_030444.2:8555186-8727686 GCF_001660625.3 Ictalurus punctatus
TGTTTATTATTAGCCTTTGATTATGCGGAGCGTTTTCCATACAAGTCTCTGTGAATGATTTGCTATTATAGAAAGGATAACTTATTACAATGAGCAGATTAATATAAACTTGAGATATGAATTGCAGCCTTCAGACCTGCTGACCAGATTCCAGAGTTCAACAGCAGTGTGATATAATTTATATACACTAAAATCTCTCTTGATAGTTTCATGAAATTTGCAGTACATCAGTTTATGGTTACTTATTTATTAATCCATTGATTTATTTATTTTACCTGAGTGATATGACAGTGAATAATTTTGTCATTCTTACTTACAGGTGGCAGAAATATATCTTGAAGAAGAAGAAGAAGAAGAAGAAGAAGAAGAAGAAGAAGAAGAAGAAGAAGAAGAAGAAGAAGAAGAAGTAGAAGAAGTAGAAGAAGTGGTCAAAGAACAAAAACAAAACATAAAATGTGTGAGGTTTTAGGTGTAGCATTTAGAACTATTATTTAATCTGAGGAAATCTACCATTTAAAGCAACTGATGTTATATATTTATTAGTTAGAAGTACTAGAAGTTTTTTAGTTTGTTTGTTTGGGAAAGGTATCTATGAAAATGATTACTACAGAGTTTGTACAAGGTGCTGGAAGTGCTTGAATTTGGCATTTTTTATGTAACAGTGCTTAAAAAGTGCTTGAATGATAAAAAGTCAATAAATAAAAAATAACTAAAACACTTAAAAGGGTTTATTTTTGAAAGAGCACAAATAAAATCCTTTCACTCAAAATATGACTCCCTGCTGCAGCCCCTCCTCCTCCTTTTGGTCACTCATTCATTTTAACAGGGACGGCTTTGGTCCACTTCTCAGACCTCTTTAGCAACTTTTTTCAAAAAAAGCACCTAGCAACATATCTAGCGACTTTTTGGACAAACCTTAGCTACTTTCTGTAGAAAAGAATGGCCACTACTGCCTGGCGAGTGCGAGGTCCTGCTTTCAGAAACAGAAAAATTATGTAAATGAGAACAGCTTTATTGGGAATTCGGCTATATTAAAATTCAGCATGTGAGCACAGAGAGTAGAATATGTTATAACAGGCTGACACTAGGCAGAGTGAAAATATGATGCAATGATGTAATAAATATGCTAATTAGTGCATGACATCATCTAGCATTGTTTGGACACAGTGCTCCTGTCACTCACTTGGAGTATTTTGACATTATGGTGAAAATGAAGCAATGACTGGGAAATACAAATTTAGTCCATCACGGCTGGGAAAAGGACCTATATAAAAATTGGTTGTTTAAAAAAAATATTATTATTATTAATATTTTTTTTGGAAATGAAGGATATGTTTGAATGACATCTCTTGTATAGTCCTTGAAAGTCCTGGATTTCAGTATGAAGCATCTGTACGGACCCTGTTACTATGTACTATATGATTGATTGATGTATTAAACATGCCCTCTTGATTTCTGGGTTTAGCATAGTTATACCTCGGTTTGAGTTTAAAATAATAGCTAGATTTTAATTTCTCTCACAAATATTATTGAGTAGATAGAGTATATTCAGTCGCCTTTCTGTGAAAGTGAGAATTTCTAGGTTAACATTAAAGAAAATAAAACACTCAAATTATCCTGGTTGTAAGAACCGCTCATTCATCTGTACACCTTTACAGTTTGCAGTGCAGATATATCATGAGCTTTATTGAACAATACTCAGAATCTTTGTCACCTCCCAGCCAATCAGTCATCACATTCATGATGAAATTTTGTATAGTTGGAAGCATGTCTACAACACAGAAAGTGCTGAGATCATGTAAGAATGAGGTTTTACTCACTTTTAAACTTTGTTTTTTTCCCTTAAACACTTACCTGCTTGAGAATTTCCAAAGTTTGTAACCCTTAACCCTGGAGTTGGGAGTCGAACATGCTAACCACTAAGCCACCGTGTGCCCCACTCTGGTTTCTATAATTTAATAAAAATGTGACACACAGAATAGCACAATGCACTGTTAAATCAATAGTGGGTGACTGTGTTTTCTTTATACTGTATATGCACTGTGAATGACTTCTTATGTAAAAACATAAACATAACTGACATGCTGCTTTATTAAATCATAGCAACTTGAGCACCTGCACAGCCCAACTCTGAATATGAGGAACTTTCCTACACAAATATTGATATAACTAATTGTCTGCACTTATATAGTGCTTTTTTAACCTTAGCAGTTCTATATTGCCATCTCACTGTTTGACAGATAAAAATATGTCAATGATGCTTTAGAATTAGATAAATTAAGTTCCTGCAAGTTATGAATTGAACTATTCATTTATAACTCAAAGAGTACATTAATGGCTTTTGTAATGACCACTGTGTATCCCATGTAGCACACAGACCCTAATGCATTTGATGTCATGTACTATGTTTCAATATTATTATTATTATTATTATTATTATTATTATTATTATTATTATTAATAATAATAATAATAATAATAATAATAATAATAATAACATTAATAATATTAATCATAATTATGATGGTGATGATTATATTATTATTATTACTAATAACAATAACAATAATAATAATAATAATAATAATAATAATAATAATAATAATAATAATAATAATAATAATAATAATAATTATTATTATTATTATTATTGTTATTATTATTATTGTTATTGTTGTTCTTGTTCTTGTTGTCAAAAAATCACTTCACTGGACAGGAATGTGATGTAAAAACAGACTTAAAAACATTGAGTCATTTAATATAGGTCAACTGTTCTCTATTATACAAGTAGCGTGTGTGTTAAATTTCACGTTCTTTTCAGGGATAAACATATTGGAGGATATTTTGTTGATCTGGCACAAAATTAAAAGGAACTAACTTACACTAAAAAATTAATTTACATTAAGAAAGAGGAACCTTTGGGTACCAAGGTTATAAGTTATAAACTTATAACCAAGGGAACATTTAGTGTGTGTATGTGTGCATGTATGTGTGTGTGTGAGAGAGAGAGAGAAAAAGAGAGAAAGAGAGAGAGAAAATGAAAATTGGCATGTGGTCTGCGCCTCTATAGCACCGTTGTTCTACAGAAAGTGCTGAGGGTGAGACCTGAATGTCGGGCTGCCTGATTGATTAATTTCAACTATAACTATTAACTGGAGGGGGGTTGGGTGGAGGTGGGGGTGCGGTTAACATTTGGCTAGTGCATAAATTACACCTAATACGTCTAGGTCACTAGTTAATATTAGCTGTAATTTAATTTTAAAAAAAAGAGAACCTAGTATGTTTATTAGAAACCAACCAAAATCACTTGAAGAGTGAGACATGTAAAAGAACCTGAGGTTACAAAGGAACCCAGGGTAACTAAGTAACTAAACTCACATTGGCTAATGTTAATGTTCATGAGTTCCCCATCAAGAGAACAACAATTGTGTGAATTAAAGTGTTACAAGGAGAAAACCACTGCTCTCCAAAAAGAACATTGCTGCCCATCTGCAGTTTGCTAATGATAAGTAATATCATATAGTAATAAGTCTGTCGGAAAAATGTTTTGTGTATGGAAAAATATAACCTTTTGGTTTAAATAAGAAGTATTATGTTTGGAGAAAGCAACTACATCCCAGCATAGAAACCTTACTTATAGGAAACTTGCAATAATTGATCGAACAATGCATTCTGAATTATACCAGTGAAGTCTAAAGGAAAATTTCAGAACATCTGTCTGTGAAATGAATCTCAAGAGAAAGTGAGTCATGCAGCAGGCCAACAACCCTAAGCACACAAGCACACAAGGGTCTACCAAAGTATGGTTAAAGAAGAATAAAATTAATGTTTTGCTATTGCCAAGTCAATGTCCTGACCTTAATCCAATAGAAATGTTGTGGAAGGACCTCAAGCAACCAATTCATGTGTGGAAAATCACCGACATCCCAGAGTTGAAGCTGGTCTGTACTGAGGAACGGGCTAAAATTCTTACAAACCGATGTGCAGGACTGATCAACAGTAAAAACAGTGAAAATGTTTAGTTGCGGTTATTGCTGACCAAGGGGGTCACACCATATGCTGAAATCAAAGGTTCACATAAGATCACATAGTAGAAAGAAAACATTCCAAACACCATTATAGTACCAGCAGCAGCCTGGACTGTTGACATTAGGCAGATTCATGCTGCTGATGCCAATGTCTGACCCTATCATCTACATGCCACAACAGAAATCAAGATTCATCAAATCCAGTTCCAGTGAGCCCACGCCCACTCTAGCCTCAGATTCCTGTTCTTGGCTCACAGACAGGAGTGGAACCTCATATGGTTGTAGCTTAGCCACCTCATTTGATTTGACCTGTTGTATGTTGCAAGAGGGTTTTCTACTCACCACACTTGTAAAGAATTATTGTAATTGTAGCCTTTCTGTCAGCTCAAACCAGTCTCCTCTGACCTCTCTCATCAAAAGGTGTTTGTTTTTCTCCACCATTCTGTGTAAACGCAAGAGATTGCTGACTGTGAAAATCCCAGATCAGCCTCTAAAATTCTCAAACCAGCTCGTCTGGCACCAACATTCACACCATCATCACTGAGATTCTGATGTCTGTTGTGAATATTAACTGAAGCTTACTGAAATACTTACCTGTATCTGCATGATTTTATGCATTGCGCAGCTGCCACATGAATTAGCTTAATTCTTTTTCAAATACATCCTGCAGAAGCAAATAAGATCGGCACTCCTGGAACTTTGAGTAGCCTAATGCAAAATGTATTCAAAGTACTATTTTTCCTAAACAATTCTTGAAGAAGGCCAAAACATCTGAAATTGGATTCAAGACACTTTATACAGTGTTACCACCATTGAAATCACCATTTAATTACATATGCTTCAACAGTTAAAATATATCCAAATAAATAAATAAATAAATAAATAAATAAATAAATAAATAAATAAATAATAATGTGTAATTTATATACCTCTTTACTAATAACCAATGTCACTTTACAATTACAATGTTTCAACAAAACATGGAACATGTAGTAGTTTAGATTTAAGAAAAAATATGATGTATAGTTTACAAAGAAATATTAAATTTCTCATAAAACGATTTCACTGCTTATGCTAAACTTAATTTACAAAAGTTTCTATTTACAAGATTGAATTATATAAAGTGATCGTGATCAATTCATGTAGTATTAATGTAAACCAATTGCTTTATGAAATCTTGTGGGGATTTTATCACTGACAGGTACTATAACTATAGTATTTAAATTAACTTGATTCAAATGTGTTTGATAGAATAGCACAATGTTTTAATAACTTCAATGTTAATTAATTTTTTTAGCACATGAATATTATGTGCTATTATTAATTAATATTATCCTGGTGTCTAATATTATTTTTTGAGAACGGTTTCATATTAAAATACAATGAATCTGCACATTTGAACATTTTTGCTTTTGTGTCGCACATTTGTTCAACAGTTTTTACGAATCAGACATTAATTGATTCATAAATCACTTATCACCCTGGATAAAACCTATAACTATATTATATTTTTATATATTTATGTATGTATAAAATGTAAATGGAAGATTTTTGCTTCATGTTTTTTTAAACTTTGTTATAGACTGTCGTTTGAGGCAAACTTATTTGCATTTGTGAAGCACAAAGTGCATTTGCCTTTTAAATAAACTACATATTCATTTAGTGATACACCAAGTGGACAGGTCAGAGTTTAAAAGGTCAAAGAAATTACTTTCTGGTCTATGTTGAACAAGGTAAGAGATCTTTCTAAACTGTGCCTTTATTTGGCACAATGAATTATATATTTGTTATATGATGCACTTCATATAATTTGATGTGCACAGTAAAAGTCTGATTATTAATTGGTGAATGGTACATTGCTTCCTCAATTGGCTATTTTCTTTTTAATCCTTGAGTGCTCTTGTGAATTGTCTAAAGTTGGTATCTTGCTAGTTAAGCAGAAAATGGAGAATTCACAAAGGCCCATGAATTTTCTTTTAGGTAAACTCTGATTTCAAGTACATTACACTACATTACAAGTACACTACACTATGATTGATTTAATATCGCTTGTAAATTGTCATAATTTTAAAAGACAATACCTTTTCTAGAAAAAAAAATACCCATCAAATGTTATTCCTATTACGTCACTTCCTAAGCAGTCACATAATCAAATGTATAATTATAGATTATATATTTTTTGCACAGGGATATGCATTTTCTCATTGCAGTCGATACTGACCCATGAGCAAGGTAAGAATACATGGATGGATAGTAGAATCTTGCAATATGTCTCTCTCTCTCTCTCTCTCTCTCTCTCTCTCTCTCTCTCTCTCTCTTGCTCTGTGTGTGTGTACTTTATAGTAACTACATAGTAACTGAACTACAAAGTAAACTTTCTCATCTTCCCTCCAGTCAATGGGGAATCCGTCTATTCCTTAGACGGAATAGTAATACAGTATGAAGCACAGAAGGGTTTACTTAGAAAGGTTTTTATTTTATTTTACTTCACTTTCATGGGAAATTCTTTAGAATGGAGGGCTGCATTTTTCTTATTAACTTTAGGGGATAGAAAAAATAGAGGGTGGTGCGGGAATGACTGTCTATAGCTGCTATAATGTAAGGGATAACAGGAACTAACTTGTCTCACAGGTGTTCTGTAACATTAAACATGACTATAAACTGAGAAAAGGTGGTAAAACTTCAGGGTGGTGATAAATTTATTAAGAATTATTAACTTTGGATTTAACTTAATATGTAAAACTAAATACAGTTCCAGTCATATCCATCTCTCTCTCTCTCTCTCTCTCTCTCTCTCTCTCTTAACAGCTGCTGAATATCAACATTGCTATTTTTTTAGTGCCTGTTACTAAGAGGGCATTTCTCAGATTAAAGTTAAACAGCAGTGAGGATCTCATGAACCCTACCGTCAGGAACAAAGTTCTTCAAAATGTTTGTCTTTATGAGAATGTACACTCGGTTGTAAGTTTATTAGGTACACATACCTTGTAGCTACACTCTTACACAATGACATGTATGGAAGATTTTATATACCTAATAGTAGTTTTTCCTCATAGATGTTATCTGTGAATATCCAGCCATCAGTATATCAGGTCCATTGGACAAAGGAACTAGAACTGGAAACTGAAACTTAAAAAATGGTAGGAAAATTATTTCACTACTAATACTGAAATAATAATAATAATAATAATAATAATAATAATAATAATAATAATAATAATAATAATAAATATAGCTGCAAGCAGCAATGATCAATTATATAAACCCTACTGAGCATCTGTGGGGCATCCTCAAACGGAAGGTGGAGAAGCACAAGGTCGCTAACATCCACCAGCTCCGTGATGTCGTCATGGAGGAGTGGAAGAGGACTCCTGTGGCAACCTGTGAAGCTCTGGTGAACTCCATACCCAAGAGGGTTAAGGCAGTGCTGGAAAATAATGGTGGCCACAAAAAATATTGACACTTTGGGCCCAATTTGGACATTTTCACTTAGGGGTGTACTCACATTTGTTGCCAGTGGTTTAGACATCAATGGCTGTGTGTTGAGTTATTTTGAGAGGACAGCAAATTTACACTGTTATACAAGCTGTACACTCACTACTTTACATTGTAGCAAAGTGTCATTTCTTCAGTGTTGTCACATGATAAGATATAATCAAATATTTACAAAAATGTGAAGGGTGTACTCACTTTTGTGAGATACTGTATGTACCCCAAGTTTGGTCAAAATATCTCATTCCGTTCAAGAGTGATTTGAGTAAAAGTGGCCACTCCCACTTCAAACTTTTTGAAGTGCCCTTGCGAGGGTAAATCAAAACTTGATTTGGATAAGTGGTCCAAAGAACTGTCCTGCAATAAGATTATTACATTTGACCAAAAACCTAGTATTTGTTCGCAAAACTAACATTTTTAAATAATCTCAACTATTTTTTGAACGAAAAGAACGAATTGATTGATAGCAGTGGTCCTAGAGGCAAAGTTGTTCCAAATGCTTAATAGTAATAATAATAATAATAATAATAATAATAATAATAATAATAATAATACTGTAACAGACTCACACTGGGAGATGGGTTAGAATGCATGTTGCAGAAGCTTTTATTAAACTCATGCAAAACGCAAGGCTCAGTCTTGGTCAATGAAACAGGCAGGGTTCAGTAATGGGTAAAGAGTCCTACTGGCAAACAAGACAGAAAGGTAATCCAAAAACATGAATCCAGAAGCACAGGCAAATGGTCATAACAGGAAGCAAAAATGAGAATAATCATACAAACGCTCAGTAAGGCAGATTAACTGGCAAAACTTTGCAGTGAGTCACATGAAGCACATAAAACTACACATCGGAAGTGGCTGTGGAGGGATTGAAGTGGAGTCAATATTCGGGAGAGGGCTCCCTCTGGTGTTGGGATGAGTGGGTCTCTGAATGTGGCTTTACCACTACTTCTACTGCTAATAATAATTGTAATATAGCCAAAGTCTGCGGGGTCCAATCACTCCTGGCATTTAGCACCTCCACTGGCCAATTCTTATCAAGATACATAGAACAATAAAGAGACCATACGTGAGCATACTTACACATATCACATTTTGTGACGATAGCTCAATACTAGTTGTGTAACCCAGTGGTTTTCAAAGTGGGGGGCGCCCGGAGGGCCTCAACAATTTGGTGTGAAAAGTAAATTCTCACTCTCAGACAACCACACACACACAATCAATTCCTAATGTACTGTAAAGATGTAAGATGTAATTATTTATTTAAAAAAGGGGGATATCTTCAGAAGTCTGTATTTTTAATGTGTTTTAAAGACATCTTGCAAAAGGGGGGCCTCGGTCAAATGTTAATGTCATTTGGGGGGGCCTTGCCCTGGAAAAGTTTGGGAACCTACAGAAGGCAGACATGTTTTTGAAGTAATTCACTTACAGATTAGCAGAAAGCGCACACCAAATTCTGGTCCATTGGAATTTTCGTTCCTGAGAAACAGCTATTTTAACTTACCGCTGACCCTTATGAACATGAATCATGCCCCCAGGTAGCCAATTTGAGAGCGATTGGATCAGATAATAGGAGGTCCCTCCCTGAACTTACTATTCAAGTTTTGTGTGGGAACCGTTTCAAATATCTGCTGATATCTGATTGGCCAATGACAGGCATGTTTTTCATTAATTCAGTCATCATGAGAATCCATTACAGTTTAGCACATATATGTACCATACCAAATTTGAGCTTGATCAGACTTACAGATCCTCATAAAAGAGCTATCTGATCTTAGGTCTGCTCCCTTTGTATGACCAAACTTGGCACATGACCTCAGAATCTTGTCCTGTACATGTCTTTCAAGTTACGTGCAAATCCATGTAAGCACTCATGAGTTATAGCTGGCTGACATTTTCTTTTGCTGTGTTGTGAGCAAAACTTTGTCATGTACACAGCTACTGTGTGTACATATGTACTCATGCGATATACCATTGGAAAGCTAAGACTCTTTTTATTCAATTGTTGTAAACCATTTCAAGATACAATCACAACAGCATTGTCTTGAGTATCAATACTTTAATTTATCTGTTGTAAAGCTGCATAAAGCTGGGTGCCTCGGCAGAAGGAGAGAGGGAGAGAAAAGATTATTAGGACTGGGAATTAGTATAATAGAAAGTCTAGTCAGGGTAGGCTTGAGTAAACAAATATGTTTTAAGCCTAGACTTAAACACTGAGACTGTGTCTGAGTCCCGAACACTAATAGGAAGACTGTTCCATAACAGTGGGGCTCTATAAGCGAAAGCTCCCCCCCCTGCTGTAGCCTTCACTATTCGAGGTACCGTCAAATAGCCTGCATCTTTTGATCTAAGTAGGCGTGGCAGATCATAGAAAACCAAAAGGTCGCTTACATATTGTGGTGTGAGACCGTTTAGTGCTTTATAGGTTAATAAAAGTATTTTATAATTAATGCGGAATTCCACTGGGAGCCAATGCAGTATTGATAATATTGGTGTGATATGGTCGTATCTTCTAGTTCTATTTAGGACTCTACCAGATGCATTCTGGACTAACTTGAGTTTGTTTATATTGCTACTGGAACATCCAGACAGTAAGGCATTACAGTAATCTAATCTAGAGGTGACGAATGCATGAACTAGTATTTCCGCATCATGTAGTGACAATATGTTTCTTATCTTAGAAATATTTCTGAGATGAAAGAAGGCTATCCTAGTAATCTTATCTACATGAGCATCAAATGATAGGCTGGAGTCAATAATCACTCCAAGGTCTTTAACTGCTGTACATGTTGAAACAGAAAGTCCATCCAGAGTAACCATGTGATCAGAAAGATTATTTCTATCTACACGTGATCCTAATAATAGTATTTCTGTTTTATCAGAATTAAGTAAAAGGAAGTTAGTTAACATCCAACGTCTAATGTTTAACGTCTACTTGTATTTTCTTTGTTATTTTCCTTTTAGGTAAGCTAGCTATCTAACAATAGAATTCTTTGGTCCATTATTTTGGCCTTGGCCCACCCTGAAGTTATGCCTGGTTTGGTTCCTTGTACAGTTATATGTATATAATTTTGTGTTTTACAATATACCACAACCTTTTTGAACAACCTTGTTGGTGTTATTCCTGTCTGCCCTTATTTAAAGGTCAAATTCCATTGAATCCCGAGCTGGTTACTCTGTGCGGCCTAACTTAGACTGAGCCGTAACAGTGCGCAAAGGTTTCAATTATGAATATACATAGAAATATAAAAATACATTTTGTAGATTGCTGGACATGTGATATGATAGCTCTTAGTGTCACCTTTCATTAGTGCCCAAAATTATATGTAAAATCAGGAGTAGTGGCGTTTTTATCCTAGGTATGTGTACATGGTTACCAAGGGCCCTTTGGAGTCTCCAAAATGTGCTTTTGGTAAAACGCATTGGACATACCCTTCAAAAAACATGTAAAATATCAATATTTGTGGCATTGTTAATCAAATTTGAACTTGGACTAACAAAGGTTTCATGCTGTGGTCCAACTATGTTTTCCAGCTAATAGATACCAGCTGTAGTCATTTGCAGGCATCTGTATCTATCTATCCATTTTCTGTACTGCTTATAATACTGGGTCTCAGGGAAGTTAGAGTCGATCCCAGGAAGCATGGGGCACAATTTAGCACCACCTCATTAGAATCGACTGACATGTGGCAGCCATACTGTTTACAAATGTCAGCATGTTTTTGATAATTATTGAGCATCAAACCAAATAATAATTATTGATGATTGACCACAAATTTCCAAATAGCAAAAAATGCTAAACTAACTTTTGCCAACTAGTCCTAGGATATTTGGCCTAACTTCAGAAATTTGTTGACAATCCTCAATAATTAATATTTGGTGTGATGCTCAATAATTATCAACAATATGTTGACATTTGTAAACAGTAATGGTAATGGGAGGGAGCACTACCTATGGAGCAAGTTTCATCTCTGTACAATTTAGGGTTTGGTTAGTAAAGTTTGTTTTAAGGAAGAAGAAGAAGAAGAGAAGAGAAGTAAATCTTAGTTACAATAGGGTTCCAGCACCTTTAGTGCTTGGACCCTTAAAAGTCCTGACAATTACAACAGGGTTCTAGTACCTTTTGTTCTTGGACTCCTAAATAATAATATTCTCCATGCCATAGAATTGCGAAATCAGTAAGTAAGTAAGTAACAGAAAGTTAACCAAGAATAAGCCAGAATAATGCTTCTAACATGCTTCACCATATAATTACCTTGAAGCATTTGCTCACATATTTCCAGTTAGACAAAAAACATTAGTGTTAATGATTTTACAAATCAGAAGTGTTGCAGGAATATAGTATGAACTAATGTGATATAAAAACATTCTCTGAACATGCAGATTAAACCTTTGTGAAACCAAATGTTGCTAAAAAAAAAAAAAAAAAAAAAAAGGTCAGAAAATGTTCTGCTAGCCTAATATTGTTAACTGGGTATGTCTCAAAAGAAGGTCTTACCGTCGGCTATAATTCATTTAAAATGTTTCCAGGTCGTATATTCAGGGAAAAGAGTAAGGAAAAAACATAACGGGTGCATGCTCTTATAGGAAAATAATCAATGATAGACTTGTTTGCAGGGGGCAGGCATGAAGCAGAGTTATGATTACCTCCCAAAGTTAAATATTTTCCAATTATAGCATGTCCTGAATAGATATCTTCTTATACCACAACAATTTGGGAACAATTACATTTAATGCTGTAGAAGATCCAGAAGACAAAGCATTACCTATGATCACTTATGTTATAGCAGTTATAAAGACTTGTTTCCTCCCTTTCTCTTGATGTTAATGAGATAAAAACATTTTGCTGAAGACTCTCCCATAGTGGAAATCTTACAGAGTGCTGAAACCCGAGTCTCTTTCCATATATGTTAAATAAACACCTCCTTACAGATAGCTTCACCATATCAGTATCATATCAATATCAATACATCATCAATAAAGATTAGTGAGCCTGGTCCAGAAGGAGTCATACAATCCCAAGTCATGACACTGCCTTTCCATCTTTGGTAGAGGTTAATCTTGGTTCCAGAAATTTTGTGGCTCATCTCATCATCATCATACAGCTGATGAGTGGTTTGAATCTTGTGATATGGGCTCTGTATTTCTGCTCTCAAAGTCTTCCTCGAACGGTGGATTATGATACTGCCTCCCCTGCCCTGTGGACGTTGTTGTTGATGTCACTGACTGTTGTTTTTGAGTTTTTCTTCAGAACTTTCGCAATTGTTCTATCATCAGATGTTATTCTTTTCCTTGGTTGACCCATTTGGTGTCTGTTGCTCAGTACACCAGTGGATTCTTTCTTTTTCAGTACATTCAAAATTAACAATAAGATATGGGTTTCTTTCCTTCACTCTGCTAACGAAGCCTTTGGTGCGCCCGACCATGCCTGCAGCTCCATCAGTGCAAACACTTGTGCAATTTTCCCACGCAAGTCCTCCCTGGTCAAGATATTCCGATGTGACCCAAAAAATTTCCTCTCCTGTTGTTTTTTCTGGCAGTGCCTTGCAAAATAGGAAGTTTTCTCTAATGGCATCTCCATCCACAAAATGCACATTGGCCAACACCTGAGAATGTCTACAATATCCGTAGACTCATCAAGTTGCAACGCAATTTTCCTACTGATGCGTATCTTTTCCAAAACATGACTTCTGATGTCTGTAGACATGTCATCTATACGTCTATCAATTGCGTCATCTGAGAACGGGATTTTAGCTATGTCTTTAACCGCGTCAGGGCCGAGCATCTTGTTGACAATGTCTTTGCAGGCAGGTAGTATTAACGTCTCTGCCACAGTGTGGGACTTTTTTGATTTAGCTACAAGTTCAGCAACTAGGTAACTAGCTTTGAGGGCTTTCTCATTAACCTTTGTGTTTTTTCTCATAAAAGTTGCCTGTTTCTCTGTGTTTTCACACAGGCGAACAAAATTGTCCATCGGCTTGTTTTGAACTGACGGGTGTTTCGTTTGGAGATGGCGTTTAAGCTTGCTTGGCACCATGGCGCTGTTGGACAGCTTCTTGTTACACACCAAGCATAATGGAGTTGGTGTTGTCTCATCCCCGGTGAAAGTAAATCCAAACAAAAGACATCTTTCGCTGTATTGACTCGAGATCACTGTCTTTGCTTTCTTTTTTACTCATACTAGTGCCTTCACCTGGGTCAGAATCTTGTCCAGGGCCCAGTTCGGAGTTTGCATTTTTCCTTTTTAAAAACTTCTCCATCTCTGTCACCACGACCTGTCGCATTCGTCATTAAGTCTCTAAGAAGGAACGAGGCAATTAGCTACCTGTTGCCACCTGGACGAATATTACATTACTCTGCCAGTCACTATATTACAGCACAGACACTCAACAATGGCATATTATTTGCAGATAATAATAAATAAATGTTAATAAAAAAAATAAATTAAGACTAATTAAGTGAAATTGGATAATTTCTCACGGCACACCTGAAGATCTCTCACGGCACACCAGTGTGTCGCGGCACAATGGTTAAAATCACTGTACTAGACTATAGTCTATTATACAAATATCGTGCACGTGTGTGTTCTATTTCACATTCTTTTCAGGGAGATCATACTGGAGGATATTTTGAAGATCTGGAACAAAATAAACTTTACATTGAAAAAAGAACCTTTGCGTACCAATGGTATGTCTAGATCATATAGGTCTAGGTCATACAGTATCTCGCAAAAGTGAGTACACCCCTCACATTTTTGTAAATATTTGATTATATCTTTTCATGTGGACAACACTGAAGAAATGACACTTTGCTACAATGTAAAGTAGTGAGTGTACAACTTGTGTAACAGTGTAAATTTGCTGTCCCCTCAAAATAACTCAACACACAGCCATTATGTCTAAACCGCTGGCAACAAAAGTGAGTACACCCCTAAGTGAAAATGTCCAAATTGTATATGTTTGTATATGTTGTTTTTCTCAGATTTGTGAATCCCTGCCCATCTTTACTTCTGAGAGCCTCTGCCTCTCTAAGATACTCTTTTTATACCCAATCATGTTACTGACCTGTTGCCAATTAACCTCCAGCGGTTTGTTTTTAGTAGCACTTACTTTTCCAGCCTTTTGTTGCCCTCGTCCCAACTTTTTTGAGACGTGTTGCTGCCATCATATTCAATATTACCTTATTTTCCCCTTAAACTGGTACATATTCTTAGTTTAAACAACTGATATGTTTTCTATGTTAATTTGTGAATAAAATATGGGTTTATGAGATTTGCAAATAATTGCATTATGTTTTTATTTACATTTTACACAGTGTCGCAGTTTTTTGGAATTGGAGTTGGAGAAAACAAGGCTTGGATGCTAGAAATGCACAATAAGATTTTTACAAAGAAACAGCAGGGTATAAATAGACAAACTAAACAAGGGCTAAAGAGTGACTGTTGTATTAACAGATGCACTGTCATGTCAACACTGAAGAAGGTACATAAACATTTATAGTTACATTCTGGTCTAGACTGTAAAACATATTATCTGAAAAAATATAACATATTATGACAAAAAATAACATGTGTTACTTAACTCATTCAACTATGGCAACCCCAAAAAATGGGGGGTGGTGGTGAAGCCAAAAGGAATATTTAAAATGTTTTTAGAGATCAGGTATGCAGATTTTGAGGAATGCAGATTGTTTTTAAATGTGCAAGAATATAAAGTGTAGGATTTACACGGATTAAATTCTCCGAATTTGTTAGAGGTTCACTGACTAATGGACTCTTATCCAGTCACTGACTTCTGATGGTAGGCGTACTCTAGGTAGAATTTTTGTGCCATATTATTTCTATTTTTGGCTTACTACAAACATTTTTAGGAAAAATACTTGTGGCAAAGGGGGTGTAGTCGATGAAGAAGGGAGGGGAAAAAACAAACACACTCACACACACACACACACACACACACAGGAAACATTCTTTTGAGATTTTGGTCCATGTTGACATGGTCGCATCACATTGCAAAAGAAAACATTCCACACACCATTATACTACCAGCAGCAGCCTGGACTGCCAATGTCTGACCCTATCATCTACATGTCACAACAGAATTCAAGATTCATCAAATCCAGTTCCAATGAGTCCACGCCCACAATAGCCTCAGATTCCTGTTCATGGCTCACACACAGGAGTGGAACCTAATATGACTGTAGTTTATCCACCTCATTTGGTTTGATGTGTTGTATGTTGCGAGATGCTTTTCTGCTCACTCACTTGTAAAGAATTATCATTACCATAACCTTTCTGTCAGCTCAAACCAGTCTGGCCTTTCTCCTCTGACCTCTCTCATCAAAAGGTATTTGTTTTTCCCTCCCATTCTGTGTAAACTCAAGAGATTGCTGTCTGTGAAAATTCCAGATCAGCCTCTAAAATTCTCAAACCAGCTCGTCTGGCACCAACATTGATACCATCATCACTTTGATTCTGATGTTTGGTGTGAATATTCACTGAAGCTTATTGAAATACTAACCTCTATCTGCATGATTTTATGCATTGTGAAGCTGACACATGAGTTAGCTTAGTTATTTTTCAAAAACATCCTGCAGAAGCAAATAAGATCTGCACTCCAAGTGCTTTGAGTAGCCTAATGCAAAATGTATTCAAAGTACTATTTTTCCTAAACAATTCTGTAAGAAGGCTAAAAAGCCTGAAATTGGATTTAAGACACTTTCTCTTACTCATAACCAATGTCACTTTACAATTACAATGTTTAAAAAAACATGGAACATGTAGTAGGTTAGATTTAAGAAAAAATATGATATATAGTTTAAATAAAATATTACATACTCATCAAAACATGATTTCACTGCTTATGATAAACTTAACTTAAACCAGTTTCTAATTACAAGACTGAATTATGTAAAGTGAGCATGATCAATTCATGTAGTATTAATGTTAAGCTATAACATTATGAAATCTTGTGGGGTTGTTGGCACTGACAGGTATTATAACTATAGTATTTAAATTAACATGATTAAAATGTGTGTGATACAATAGTACAGTGAGAATATGTCCGGTGTAAAATGGCAGCAACTTGGGTTTGATCGTCAGCTCAGGTGAGAGTGTAGATTTTGATTTTATTCAGGGCATTTAGAATGTAATATCAAATCATGTTGGATGTACAAACTGTGTTAATGTAACTCAATTCAATCACATGGAATCATTATATGCATTTGAATTAAGCCAATTCAATGTTAATGAATATTATTAGCACATGAATTTTATGTGTTATTATTAACAAATATTATCCTGGTGTTTAATATAATTTCTTTAGAACAGTTTCCTTGTAAAATACAATGAATCTGCACACTTTAACAGTTCAAGTGGAGATGTTATTAATGTTTTGTCACATTAATGATTCTGTGTCTCATAGCTAGAAATGAAAACCTCTTAACTCTGAAAGTCAGTTTAACAATATTCATCTCTTAATGGAGAAACAACAATTAATGTGTCGTCACATGACCAAAGGGAATGCTGGGTGATCATCACATCAGTTTTAACCTGACATTTTCGCTTTTGGCCCAAACATTTGTACAACAGTTTTTATGAATCAGACATAAACTGATTCATGAATCAATTATCATGCTGGATAAAAGCTATTCCTATATTATGTATTTCTGTATGTAGAAAACCTAAATGCTAACTTTTTTCTTCATGTTTTTTTTTTTTTTTAAACTTTGTTATAGACTGTCGTTTGAGGCAAACGTATTTGCATTTGTGAAGCACAAAGTGCATTTGACTTTTAAATAAACTACATATTCATTTAGTGATACGATACACCAAGTGGACAGCTCAGAGTTTAAAGGGTCAAAAAGATGACGAGCATGTCGAGCAAGGTAAGAAATCTCTCTAAACGGGGGCTTTATTTGGCTTAATGCATTATATGTTTGCTATATGATGCACTTCATATAAATTGATGTACACAGTAAAAGTCTGATTCTTAAGTGGTGAATGCCAAATTGCTTTCTCAGTTGGCTACTTTCCTTTTTTTCAGTGAGTGCTATTGTAAATCTAATGTTGTTATCTTTCTATTTGAACAGAAAATGGAGAATTCACAGAGGCCCATGCTTCTATTTTTAGGTAAATTCTCATTTGAAGGATCAAACTGATTTCAACTATAGTTAAAACGAACAAACAACCAATAACCAAAAAACACTATCTGGTGTTCGTTGCATTACAGTAATAATGATTTAATACCTTTTATAGATTTTTGTGAGAATACCTATCAAAAGTTATTCCTATTACGTCTCTCCCCAAGCAGACACATAATCAAATGTATAATTTTAGATGGCATGTTTTTGCACAGGGATATGCATTTTCTCATTGCAGTGGATGCTGACCCATCAGGAAGGTAGAACTATATTAAAATACAGAAATAAATAAATACATACACACATATACATACATGTACACACGGAGTCTAAATGTCTGAGACCACCTTGAAAATTTGGAAATAAACAGGTTTTATAATTTTGAAATGTTTACAACAAAGAAAGAAAATGTTTAATATTTTGAATATTTAATATTGACAATTCTGCACTATTTCTAGGTCCCTAATTGTAACATCCATTTGAGATATTGACCATGTTACCTGCATTGTACAAATGTCTAATCTCTTCTATTGAAGTATGTGTTCATACGACACTGCTATGGATGTGATCTAAAATGGATTATAAGGTATTGCACAAACTTGTGGAGTCCATGCCAGCTTGAGTTCACAGTCATTAAAGCAAAATGGGATATATTAAATATTAAGAAACTCAGAAATACATGTACATATTTCAAAGATTCTACTTTTCACTGAAGTTGTGGTCAATAATATAATTTATAATTAAAATTGCTGAATTAAATATATTTAAAAATAATGCAAAATAGAAACACTTTCCACCAGTGCTCTCAGATATTTGTACCCCACTGTGTGTGTGTGTGTCTGTGTGTGTCTGTGTGTGTCTGTGTGTGTCTGTGTGTGTCTGTGTGTGTCTGTGTGTGTCTGTGTGTGTCTGTGTGTGTCTGTGTGTGTCTGTGTGTGTCTGTGTGTGTGTGTGTTTGTGTGTGTTTGTGTGTGTTTGTGTGTGTGTGTCACTACCAGTCAAAAGTTTGTAGACACTTGACTGACATGTTTCTCATGATCTTAAAAATCTTTTGATCTGAAGGTGTATGATTAAATGTTTGAAATCGGTGTGTAGTCAAAAATATAATTCTGTCAACATAATTTCATTCATTAGAAATCAAACATTTTATTCACAAAAAATAATTCTTTCAAATGGATGTCTCGGAGCGAAATATTCAGAAAAGCAGCCAATAAGTGTCCAACATAGGTAGGAACTCCTTTAATCCTGTTTAAAAAAACATCTCAGGGGGATTCCTCATGAAATTGGTTGAGAAAATGCCAAGAATACATTTCTGAAAATTCTAGGCAAAACGCGTGTCTACTTTGAGGATGCTAAAATATTAAATTATTTTGATTCATGTTGGATTTTTTTTATCACAACATAATTCCCATAGTTCCATTTGTTTTATTTGAGAGTTTTGATGACTTTATTATTATTCTAAAATGTGGGAAAAAATGAGTCTATCTAAACATTTGACCGGTAGTGTAAATATATAAACTAATACTATATATATATATATATATATATATATATATATATATATATATATATATATATATATATATATATAAAGAAAACTAATGAATAAACATGTTTCTTTTCCCCTCCAGTCAATGTGGCCTTAGGAGGAATAGCAACACAATCTTCTGTATACCTTAACTCTTTCCCTGCTTCCTTTGCTATTGATGGGAACAGAGCATCTATCTTAAATTCCTATTCATGTACACACACAAATTGTGACTATAACCCATGGTGGAGGGTGGATTTGTTGGCGGTGTATGATATTAAGTATGTAATCGTCATGAACAGAGGGGACGGCTATACAGATCGGATAAATGGTGCTGAGATTCACATTGGCAACTCCTTGGTCAACAACGGCAACAATAACCCCAGGTGAAATTTAAATAAAACACATTTATATAAAGAATATCAGCATAAAAGAGTGAAAGGTTATTTATAGAGTTTTATTAACAGTTCAAAAAGCTTGCTGTGTATAAGGCTTTGCAGTTTGGTAACAAATATTTGTATGTATTTACAACTTTAATAAGGCATTACAACATTCCAGTAAAACTGTTCATAATGTAATGTACATAATTATAAAGCATATAAAGTCTTTTTAAAAAAAGCTGTTTAAGAAATATATTGTGATATATTTTTAATGACATCAATTAGTCTTTTAAATAGTCACTCATAAGATTAGTATTGCTGATTTTAAAGTACTGTACACTTTATTTTACTGAAGTATAACTCAAACATTTAAATTGAAACAGAAAATGTACATAAAATATATTATTGCAGTTCTTTACCTGATTAGCAAGGACATTTTAAATTGTATAAATTGTTTAATTCTGACATGTAAATTGACAAGGACTGAATTTTACTGCTTTATACCACAGGACTGTTGAATTCTCAAATCTGAATGGTCAGATTTGGACAGATTATTTCTGTAATAGTTAGGAATGTAGTAGAAAACTGCAATATGTCTCTCTTACTCTCTCTCCCTTTCTCTCTCTGTGTGAATGTTTGTGTGTGTGTGTGTGTGTGTGTGTGTGTGTGTGTGTGTGTGTACTTAGTAACTACCTAGTAAATTAACTACATAATAAATTTTCTCATCTTCGTCCAGTCAATGGTGAATCCTTCTATTCCTTAGAAGGAATAGTGACACAGTGTGAAGCACAGAAGGGTTTATTTAAGAAAGTTTTTTCCCTTTCATAGGAAAGTTTTTAGAATAGAAAGCTGTATTTTACTTATTAAATTCAGGGGAGAGAAACAATAGAGGGTGCGAAGTTAATGACTGTCTATAGCTGCTATAATCTAAGGGATAACAGGAACTAACTTGTCTCACAGGCGTTCAGGGTGGTGACAGATTTATTAAACATTATTAACCTTGGATTTAATATGTAAAACTAACTTAAAACATTTCCCCTCATCTCCATACAGTGAGGGAAAAAAAGTATTTGATCCCCTGCTGATTTTGTACATTTGCCCACTGACAAAGAAATGACCAGTCTATAATTTTAATGGTAGATTTATTTGAACAGTGAGAGACAGAATAACAACAAGAAAATCCAGAAAAACGCATGTCAAAAATGTTATAAATTGATTTGCATTTTAATGAGGGAAATAAGTATTTGACCCCCTCTCAATCAGAAAGATTTCTGGCTCCCAGGTGTCTTTTATACAGGTAAGGAGCTGAGATTAGGAGCACACTCTTAAAGGGGGTGCTCCTAATCTCAGCTTGTTGCCTGTATAAAAGACACCTGTCCACAGAAGCACTCAATCAATCAGATTCGAAACTCTCCACCATGGCCAAGACCAAAGAGCTCTCCAAGGATGTCAGGGACAAGATTGTAGACCTACACAAGTCTGGAATGGGCTACAAGACCAGTACCAAGCAGCTTGGTGAGAAGGTGACAACAGTTAGTGCGATTATTCGCAAATGGAAGAAACACAAAAGAACTGTCAATCTCCCTCGGCCTGGGGCTCCATGCAAGATCTCACCTGGTGGAGTTGCAACGATCATGAGAACAGTGAGGAATCAGCCCAGAACTACACGGGAGGATCTTGTCAATGATCTCAAGATAGCTGGGACCATAGTCACCAAGAAAACAATTGGTAACACACTACGCCGTGAAAGACTGAAATCCTGCAGCGCCCGCAAGGTCCCCCTGCTCAAGAAAGCACATATACATGCCTGCTGAAGTTTGCCAATGAACATCTGAATGATTCAGAGGACAACTGGGTGAAAGTGTTGTGGTCAGATCAGACCAAAATGGAGATCTTTGGCATCAACTCAACTCGCTGTGTTTGGAGGAGGAGGAATGCTGCCTATGACCCCAAGAACACCATCCCCACCGTCAAACATGGAGGTGGAAACACTATGCTTTGGGGGTGTTTTTCTGCTAAGGGGACAGGACAACTTCACTGCATCAAAGGGACGATGGACGGGGCCATGTACCGTCAAATCTTGGGTGAGAACCTCCTTCCCTCAGCCAGGGCATTGAAAATGGGTCGTGGATGGGTATTCCAGCATGACAATGACCCAAAACACACGGCCAAGGCAACAAAGGAGTGGCTCAAGAAGAAGCACATTAAGGTCCTGGAGTGGCCTAGCCAGTCTCCAGACCTTAATCCCATACAAAATCTGTGGAGGGAGCTGAAGGTTCGAGTTGCCAAACGTCAGCCTCGAAACCTTAATGACTTGGAGAAGATCTGCAAAGAGGAGTGGGACAAAATCCCTCCTGAGATGTGTGCAAACCTGGTGGCCAACTACAAGAAACGTCTGACCTCTGTGATTGCCAACAAGGGTTTTTCCACCAAGTACTAAGTCATGTTTTGCAGAGGGGTCAAATACTTATTTCCCTCCTTAAAATGCAAATCAATTTATAACATTTTTGACATGCGTTCTTCTGGATTTTCTTGTTGTTATTCTGTCTCTCACTGTTCAAATAAATCTACCATTAAAATTATAGACTGATCATTTCTTTGTCAGTGGGCAAACGTACAAAATCAGCAGGAGATCAAATACTTTTTTCTCTCACTCTCTCTCTCTCTCTCTCTCTCTCTCTCTCTCTCTAGATGTGTCGTTATCTCTAGCATCCCTGCTGGTGCCTCTGCAAATTACACCTGCAAGATGAGGGGTCGTTATGTGAACATCATCATTCCCAATGTTAGCCAGTATCTCACGGTCTGTGAAGTGGAAGTCTATGGGGTTCCAGGTTACACTTTTATATCCAGTTCACAATTTCATATAAATTTAAAGTCAAATTAAGTTTTACAACAGCTGCTAAATATCAACACTGCTAATTTTTTTGTAGTGCATAGTAAGAGGGCATTTCTGAGATTGAAGTTTAACAGCAGTGAAGATCTCATGAACCCTACCGTGAGGGACAAAGTTCTTCAAAAGGTTTGTGTTTATGACATGTATGGTAGATACATACATACATACATACATACATCAAAATTCTACAAACAATACCCCATAATGACAACATGAAAGAAGTTTGTTTGAAATCTTTGCAAATTTATTAAAAATAAAAAAACAAAAAAAGCACATTTACTGTACATAAGTATTCACAGCCTTTGCCATGACACTCAAAATTGAGCTCAGGTGCATCCTGTTTCCATCATCCCTGAGATGTTTCCACAGCTTGATTAGAGTCCACCTGTGGTAAATTCAGTTGATTGGACATGATTTGGAAAGGCACACACCTGTCTATATAAGGTCCCACAGTTAACAATGCATGTCAGAGCACAAACCAAGCCATGAAGTCCAAGGACTTGTCTGGAGACCTCCGAGACAGGATTGTATCGAGGCACAGGTCTGGGGAAGGTTACAGAAACATTTCTGCATCATTGAAGGTCCCAATGAGCACAGCGGCCTCCGTCGTCCGTAAATGGAAGAAGTCTGGAACCAGCAGGACTCTTCCGAGAGCTGGCCGCCCAGCCAAATGGAGCGATCGGGGGAGAATGGCCTTAGTCAGGGAGGTGACCAAAAATCCGATGGTCACTCTGACAGAGCTCCAGCGTGTCTCTGTGGAGAGAGGAGAACCTTCCAGAAGAACAACTTTCTCTGCAGAACTCCATCAATCAGACCTGTATGGTAGAGTGGTCAGACGGAAGCCACTCCTCAGTAAAAGGCACATAACAGCCCACCTGGAGTTTGCCAAAAGGCACCTGAAGGACTCTCAGACCAAGACAAAGATTGAACTGTTTGGCCTGAATGGCAAGCGTCATGTTTGGAGGAAACCAGGCATCACTCATCACCTGGCCAATACCATCCCTACAGTGAAGCATGGTGGTGGCAGCATCGTGCTGTGGGGATGTTTTTCAGTGGCAGGAACTGGGAGACTAGTCAGGATCGAGGGAAAGATGATTGCAGCAATGTACAGAGACAGCCTTGATGAAAACCTGCTCCAGAGCGCTCTGGACCTCAGACTGGGGTGAAGGTTCATCTTCCAACAGGACAAGGACCCTAAGCACTCAGCCAAGATAACAAAGGAGTGGCTAAAGGACAACTCTGTGAATGTCCTTGAGTGGCCCAGCCAGAGCCCAGACTTGAACCCAATTGAACATCTCTGGAGAGATCTGAAAATGGCTGTGCACCGCCGCGCCCCATCCAACCTGATGGAGCTTGAGAGGTCCTGCAAAGAAGAACGGGAGAAAATGTCCAAAAATACGTGTGCCAAGCTTGTAGCATCATTCTCAAAAAGACTTGAGGCTGTAATTGGTGCCAAAGGTGCTTCAACAAAGTATTGAGCAAAGGCTGTGAATACTTATGTACATGTGCTTCTTTTGTTTTTTATTTTTAATTAATTTGCAGAGATTTCAAACAAACTACTTTCATGTTGTCATTATGGGGTATTGTTTGTAGAATTTTGAGGAAAATAATGAATTTAATCTATTTTGGAATAAGACTGTAACATAACAAAATGTGGGAAAAGTGAAGTGCTGTGAATACTTTCCGGATGCACTGTATGCATGTGTGTGCGTGTGTGTATATATATATATATATATATATATATGTGTGTGTGTGTGTGTGTGTGTGTGTGTGTGTGTGTGTGTGTGTGCGTGTGTGTGTGTGTATATATATATATATATATATATATATATATATATATATATATATATATATATATATATATATATATATATATATATATATAGTAATTTTTCATCATAGATGATATCTGCCAATGTCCAGCCATCAATGCTTCAGATCCGTTGGACAAAGGAACCAGAGGTGGAAACTGAAACTTAAAGAGCGGTAGGAAATATCACTACTACTACAGCGAAAATAATAATAATAATAATAATAATAATAATAATAATAATAATAATAATAAATACAACTACCTCTACTTATAATCCTACTTATAATACTAATATAGCCATAAGCGGCAATCTGTGGGGTCCAAACACTCCATATAGCACCCCCAATGGCCAGTTCTTGTCAAGATTCATAGAACAATAAAGAGACCATACTTGAACGTACTTACATATATCACATTTTCTGAAGATAGCTCAATGCTAGTTGTGTAACGTACCTGCTGAAAGCCGACTGGCAGAAGGCAGACATTTTTTGAAGTAATTCAGTTACAGATTAGCAGAAAGCGCACACCAAATTCAGCTCAACTGGAATTTTCATTCGAAGAGAAACACCTATTTGAACTTAAAGCTGACCCCTATGAACATGAACAGCACCCCCAGGTAGCCAATTTGAGTAAGATTGCATCAGATACCTGGAGGTCCTTCCCTGAACTTTCTATTCAAGTTTTGTGGCAATAGCTTAATGGGAAACTTTTCAATTATCTGCTGATATCTGATTGGCCAAGGGCAGGCATGTTTTTTTTTTCAGTAATTAAGTCATCATGAGAATCCATTACAGATTAGCACATACATGTACCGTACCAAGTTTCAGCTTGATCAGACTTACAGTTCCTCATAAACAACTATCTGATCTTAGCTCTGCTGCCTTTGTATGACCAAACATGGCACATAGCAAAAAATGCTAAACTAACATTTGCCAACTAGTCCTAGGATGTTTGGCCTAACTTCAAAAATTTGGTGACAATCCTCAATAATTAATATTTGGTGTAATGCTCAATAATTATCAAAAATATGTTGACATTTGTAAACAGCAACATCTCACTTCCCTGTGTAATGGGAGGGAGTACTACAACCCCAATTCCAAAAAAGTTGGGATGTTGTGAAAAATGTAAATAATAGCAGAATGCAATGATTTGCAAATCTCATAAACCCATACATTATTTGCAATAGAACATAGAAAACATATCACATGTTTAAACTGAGGTGATGTACCATTTAAAGCAAAAAAATTAGGTAACTTTTAATTTGATGGGCATAACACATCTCAAAAAATTTTTGGTGGGGCAACAAAAGGCTGGAACAGTAAGTGTTACTAAAAAGAAACAGCTGGAGGAACATTGTGCAACTAATTATGTTAACTGGTAACAGGTCAGTAACATGATTGGGTATAAAAAGAGTATCTTAGAGAGGCAGAGTCTCTCAGAAGTAAAGATGGGCCTCTGTACACCAATTTGTGAAAAACATCATCTACAATTTGTGGAACAATTTCAGAATAATGTTCCTCAATGTAAAATTGTGAAGGCTATGAATATCTCATCATCTACAGCACATAATATCATGAAAAAATTCAGAAAATCTGGAGAAATCTGTGGCCCGAGTCTCTTTCCATAAATATTAAATAAACAGCTCCTTAAAGATAGCTTCACCATATCAAAGAGTAAAAGTTTTTATTAAATTACAACACAAATCTGTTTATTATTAGACTTTGATTATGTGGAGCGTTTGCAATACAAATCTCTGTGAATGATTTGCTATTATAGAAAGGATAACTTATTACAATGAGCAAATTAATATAAACTTGAGATATGAATTGCAGCTTTCACACCTTCTGACCTGTCAGATTTCAGAGTGCAACAGCAGTGTGATCTATTATGTCATTCTGATTTACAGGTGGCAGAAATATGTCTTAAACAAGAAGAAGTGGTGATAGAACAAAATCAACAACAACAACAAAAAAAAAACAAAATGTGTGAGGTTGTAGGTGTAGCACTTGGAACTACTAGCTAGCTGATGCAATACATTTATTAGTTAGAAGTACTAGAATTTTTTGTTGTATCTATGAAAAAAAATGTATCTATGAAAAATTATTGTTATTAGGCCTACTACAGGGTTCGTACAAGGTGCTTGAAGTGCTTGAATTTGGGATTTGGTCATTTAAGTACTGGAAACCCTTGAAAATCTAACCCTTTTTTATCTAACAGTGCTTAAAAAGTGTTTGAATGATAAAAAATCAAAAAATACGAAATCACTGAATAACTTTAAAGGGTTTATTTTCTATAGAACACTCTTACAATCCTTTTACTCAAAATATGACTCCCCGCTGCAGCCCCTCCTCCTCCAATGTTTTCAAAAAAGCACCTAGCGTCATATCTAACGACTTTTTAGACAAACCTTAGCTACTTTCCGTAGAAGAGAATGGCCAGTACTGCCCGGTCAGCGTGAGGTCCTGCTTTCCCCCCGGAGACACGCCTCTCTCTGTGGCTACTCTGTTCAGTGAAGGGCAGAGAGGAGCAGCACATTCATTCGCTTCTAAATTTCTCTCTGAGAGATAATTTTACATGGAAATATAACACAAAATCACAGTGCACCCGTTGTCTTTACCTTATGTGTGGTGGTTTGGTCAGATGACGTCACGTTTATAAAATCAGGATTTTAGCAGTGTAGAGCCTGGGAAATACAAATTTAGTCCACCATGGCTGGGAAAAGGAGCTATATTAAAATTGGCTGTGTTTTATTATTATTATTATTAATAATATTTTTTGGAATTTAAAAAGAAGAAATAAAAAATATATTTGAATGACATCTCTTGTATAGTCCGTGAAAACCAAACCATACACAGTACTTGAAAAGTCGTTGGAAATCCTGGAATTTCATTATGAATCTGTACGGACCCTGTTACTATATACTATGTGATTGATGTATTAAACATGCCTCTTGATTTCTGGGTTTAGCATAGTTGTACCTTGGTTTGAGTTTAAAACAATAGCTAGATTTTCTGGTAGAGTAATGGTAGTTAAGTTTCCCTCACAAATATTATTGAGTAGATAGAGTATATTCAGGTTCAAAGTATATTCAGGTAATTTCTAGGTTAACATAATAGAAAACAAAACATTCAAATTATCCTGGTTGTAAGAACTGCTCATTCATCTGTACACCTTTACAGTTTTCAGTGCAGATATATCATCAGCTTTATTGAACGAATACAATAGTCCTAATCCTTGTCACCTCCCAACCAATCAGCCATCACAGTCTTGATGAAATTTGGTATAATTGGAAGCATGTTTAAAACACAGAAAGTGCTGAGATGTAAGAATGAGGTTTTACTCACTGGAATAAATGTGTTCACTTTAAACTTTGTTCCTTCCCTTAAACACTTACCTGCTTGAGAATTTCCAATGTTTGTAGAATGATGATTCTCAGTACAGCACATTACCAATTATTAATGGGCTTTTAATATATTTATTTATTTGTTTGTTTGTTTGTTTACTTATGCGAGACAATTATGGGATTTTCTATTTAATAAATGTTCTTTTTTTATGCTTTTACATGATTTTTGGCTCATCCTTGTTCATTCCCTTAAATCAACATTTCACATTGTTAGTATCAGAATCTTATTTAACATGCAACATATTCAATAATCTGTAACTAAGACTCAATAAAGAAATTCTCATTACACAGAGTGTCCAGAATGTTTCTGAAACACTTCAGCCATGGATTCCTGGGAGGACATTGTAGCATTCTCTGAGGATTTCCTCTTATCACACCACTGTAAAAACCCAAACCACTAAATACTGGCTTCTTCTTTTAATTTGATTGTCAGTGCTCAACTCAACAACTGAATTATTACAAATATCAGGAATGATTGTGTCTGAAATCAACCACTGATTATGTCCTACTTGTTTGTTTCTAGATTGTATGACTTATTTAGCCAAATCTAAACTCACCTCTCTATTTGTGTAACTGGATACTCAGGATAATGAATTTTCACTCTGGTTTCTTTAATTATAAATAAAACTATCAAATAAAAATGTGACACTTTTAGCACAATGCGTTCTCAGATCAGTAGTGGGTGACTGTGTTCCCTTTCAAAGGGAACTTCACATTGCATTAGCTTAACACTGTGGGTAGCAGCCTTGTGCGTGACCGGTATCTGAAGCTTATATTTTTTTTAAATTAGCATATGTCTACCAATATGTAAGCCAATGCAAATGTTTTACACTACAAATACAAAATGTCATGCACTATGAAATAATAATAGTAATAATAATAACAATAATAGTAACAATAATCATAATAATCATCCTTATATGATATTATTGTTATTATTATTATTATTATTATTATTATTATTATTATTATTATTGTCAAATAATCGTTAGCATTGGTCAGTTACTTCACTGGACAGGAATGTGATGTAAAAACATACTTAAATATAAATGAGTCATTTAATACAGGTTTACTGTAGTCTATTATACAAGTAGTGTGCACATGTGTTTTCTGTTTCACTTTCTTTTCAGGGATAAACATATAGGGGGATATTTTGTTGATCTGGCACAAAATAAAAAGGAACTAAATTACATAAATTTAATTACATTAAAAAAAAGAAACCTTTTGGTATCAATGTAATAAAGACCAAGGAAAAGTTTAGTGTGTGTGTGAGAGAGAGAGAGAAAGAAAATTTGTACGCGGTTGAAGAGTGTGTTGTGTTTATACACTCTAGAGGGGAAATGTTGAATAGTTGGAGTGATCAGCAGCTGTAGCTGCGCCTCTGTAGCATCTGTTTTACAGTAAGTGCTGATGGTGAGACCTGAATGTCGGGTTGCCAGATCGAGTAATTTCAACTGTAAATTACAGGAGGGAGATGGGTGTGGTTAACATTCAGCTAATACGTCTAGGTCAGTAGTTACTATTAGCTGTATTTAATAATTAAAAAAAAAAAATAACCAGTATGTTTATTAGAAACTACTGTCTGCAATATATAAGTGTATCATATCAAAGTCCTTGTAACATGGTTATCATACTTAAAGCAACATATTAACCTTAGAATGCATGAAACAAAATACCTACACAAATGCATAAAGTGGGTCAAAATGAACTGTATTTGATTGAAAAGTTTTCTTAATTAAATTGGTGTCCTATTTTAAATAATTATTTTATGTATGATATACTAATGCCTGCAGTCCAGACCTTTCACTAATTGAAAACATTTGGCGCATCATGAAATGAAAAATACGACAAGAAGACCGAGTACTGTTCAGCAGCTAGGATCCTGTATCAGACACAAATGAGACAACCTTCCTCTCCCAAAACTCCAGCAACTGGTCAGCTCAATTCCCAGACTTATACAGACTGTTGTTAAAAGATGAGGGGATGCTACACAGTGGTAAACATGGTCCTATCCCAACTTTTTTAGACATGTTGCTGCCATCATATTCAAAATTACCTTATTTTTCCCTTAAAATGATACATTTCCTCAGTTTAAACATTTGATGTTTTCTGTCTTCTTTTGTGAATAAAATATGGGTTTATGAGATTTGCAAATCATTGTATTATGTTTTTATTTACATTTTACACAGCATCCCAATTTTTTTAGAATTTGGGTTGTAGAAAACAAGGCTTGGATGCTAGAAATGCAATGTAAACTTTTACAAAGAAAGAAAGAAACAGAGGGGTATAAATAGACAAACTAAACAAGGGCTAAAGAGTGATAATCATATCAATTGCTCAGTATCTTTCTGTGTTGTTATTTCCAGCTGTAGTGCTTTTGATTGCTGTTATGGTGGAAATTATAAGGAAGGGATTTGGTTATCTAGTGTGGCTTGGAGAGACTGACACTTGTATAAAATCTTTTTAGAATCTGTCTCAGTCTGGCTCACATAAAGAAAAAAAATTCATATTTGGTGATTTGATTCAAACAGAAGCAGATGTTTGTCTACTATATGGAACTGAATTTTCAAAACAAAATAATAGGAATCTTAACAACCCAAAGTTTAATCATTTATACTCTGCAACCTACAATTCCAAGGTTGGGGTGAAGCCAAAAGGAATATTTAAAAATGTTTTTAGAGATCAGGTATGCAGATTTTGAGGAACACAGAATGTTTTTCATTGTGCAAGAATATAAAGTGTAGGCTATATACTGATTAAATTCTCAGAATTTGTTAGCTCTTCACTGACTAATGGACTCTTACCCAGTCACTGACTTCTGATGGTAGGCGTACTCTAGGTAGAATGTTTGTGCCATTCTTTCTATTTTTGTCCTACTACAAACATTTTTAGGAGAAACACTTGTGGCAAGGTGGGTGTAGTCAATGAAGGAAGGAGGGAAACAAACACACACACTCACACACACACACAGGATTCTATAGTAGTATTTTGAATTAGTCTGAGTGCCTGATTTTAGCTTCTGTTTGTACACTCACTGACCACATTAATAAGAACGCCTTACTAATACTGGGTAGGATCCCATTTGCTCTTAGAACAACCTGAAGTCCTTATGGCATGGACTCCACCACAAGGTGCTGGAAACATTCCTTTCAGATTTTGGTCCATGTTGACATGACTGCATTGCATAATAGAAAGAAAACATTCCACACACCATTATACCACCAGCAGCAGCCTGGACTGTTGACATAAGGCAGGTTCATGCTGCTGATGCCAATGTCTGACCCTATCATCTACATGTCACAACAGAAATCAAGATTCATCAAATCCAGTTCCAGTGAGTCCACGCCCACTCTAGCCTCAGATTCCTGTTCTTGGCTCAGAGACAGGAGTGGAACCTAATACGGTTGTAGCTTATCCACCTCATTTGGTTTGATGTGTTGCATGTTGCAAGAGGGTTTTCTGCTCACTCACTTGTAAAGAATTATCATTACCATAGCCTTTCTGTCAGCTCAAACCATCTCTCTCATCAACAAGGTGTTTGTTTTTCTCCACCATTCTGTGTAAACTCAAGAGCTTGCTGTCTGTGAAAGTCCCAGATCATCCTCTAAAATTCTCAAACAAGCTCGTCTGGCACCAACATTCATACCATCATCACTGAAATTCTGATGTTTGATGTGAATATTAACTGAAGCTTACTGAAATACTTACCTGTATCTGCATGATTTTATGCATTGCGCAGCTGGCACATGAATTAGCTTAGTTCTTTTTCAAATACACACTGCAGAAGCAAATAAGATCTGCACTCCAGGTGCTTTGAGTAGCCTAATGCAAAATGTATTCAAAGTACTATTTTTCCTTAAAAAATTCATTAAAAAGGCCAACATGCACTTTATATAGTGTGACAATCATTGAAATCACATTTGAAATTACCATTTAATTACAAATGCTTCAAAAATGCTGCTTTAGAATTACAATGTTTAAAAAAAAAACATGGAACATGTGGTAGGCTAGATTTGAGAAAAATTATGATGCATAGTTTACAAAGAAATATTAAATTTCTCATCAAAACACGATTTCACTGCTTATGCTAAACTTAATTTACACAAAGTTTCTATTTACAAGATTGAATTATGTAAAGTGAGCATGATGAATTCATGTAGTATTAATGCAAAGTTCTTCAAATTTCTTCATGTTAAAGACATGTATGGTAGATTATATATATATATATATATATATATATATATATATATATATATATATATATATATATATATATATATATCAAAGAAAAAAAACAGCAATATATATATAAATATACATTATCTCACAAAAGTGAGTACACCCCTACACATGTAAATATTTGATTATATCTTGTCATGTGACAACACTGCAGAAAACTTATAAACTTAGTCAAATTAAGTTTTACAACAGCTGCTAAATATCATCACTGCTATTTTTTTAGTGCCTGTTACTAAGAGGGCATTTCTCAGATTAAAGTTTAACAACAGTGAGGATCTCATGAACCCTACCGTGAGGGACAAAGTTCTTCAAAATTCAAAGTTCTTCACTCAGTTGTAAGTTTATTAGGTACACATACCTTGTAGCTACACTCTTACACAATGACATGTATGGAAGATTTTATATACCTAATAGTATTTTTTCCTCATAGATGTTATCTGTGAATATCCAGCCATCAGTATATCAGGTCCATTGGACAAAGGAACTAGAACTGGAAACTGAAACTTTAAAAAACTGGTAGGAAAATTATTTCACTACTAATACTGAAATAATAATAATAACTATAAGCAGCATTTATCAGGGTTCAAGCCCTTTAGGGTTCCTAAAGACATTAAAAGATATTGCTTAATATTGTGGAAACCTATAAGCACCTAAATCAAAGAAAAACCAAGATAATTTTAAGAAATATTGGCCTCCATTAAGCTTGTTTAATAGCTGCTGAAAATTGCTTGACCAATCTCAGCCATGTTTTTCAAGATTCACAGTTGTCCTCGTATATGCTGACTGGACCTTGCAGAAGGACAACTCTTTCAAGATTTATTTATCAAGTCTATTGGACCAATGGTTCCACATTTACTCCCAATTTCAGATTTTGTTCTGTTATAGCACCACCAACTGGTCACAGTCAGTAATTTTTTAAAACATCTGTCCTCAAATGGAGCCCATGCATACGTGCTCCAAGTTTGGTGAAAATCTTATTGTGTTCAAGAGTGATTTGAGTAAAAGTGGCCACGCCCACTTCAAATTTTTGAAGTGCCCTTGCGAGGGTAACTCAAACTTGATTTGGAAAAGTGGTCCAGAGAACTGTCCTGCAATAAGATTATTACAGTTGAGCAAAAAAGCTAGGACTAGTTCACAAAACTAAGTTTTTAAAATAATCTCAAATATTTAAAGAACAATTTGATTGACAGCAGTGGTCCTAGAGGCAAAGTTGCTCCAAATGCTTAATAAATAATAATAATAATAATAATAATAATAATAATAATAATAATAATAATAATAATACAACTACTGTAACCAACTCACACTGGGAGATAGGTTAGAATGCATGTTGCAGAAGCTTTTATTAAACTCATACAAAATGCAAGGCTCAGTCTTGGTCAATGAAACAGGCAGGGTTCAGTAATGGGTAGAGTGTACTACTGGCAAACAAGACAGAAAGGTATTCCAAAAACATAAATCCAGAAACACAGGCAAATGGTCACAACAGGAAGCAAAATGAGAATGATCATACAAACGTTCGCTAAGGCAGGTTAACTGTTAAACTTTGCAGTGAATCTAATGAAGCACATGGCTTTTAAACCTACACATCAGAAGTGGCTGTGGAGTGAGTGAAGTGGAGTCAATATTCAGGAGAGGGCTCCCTCTGGTGTTGGGATGAGTGGGTCTCTGAATGTGGCCTTACCACTACTTCTACTGCTAATAATAATTGTAATATAGCCAAAGTCTGCGGGGTCCAAACACTCCTTGCATTTAGCACCTCCACTGGCCAGTTCTTGTCAAGATACATAGATCAATAAAGAGACCATACGTGAGCATACTTACACACATCACATTTTGAGACGATAGCTCAATGCTAGATGTGTAACCTACCTGCTGAAATCAGAGTGACAGAAGGCAGACATGTTTTTGAAGTAATTCACTTACAGATTAGCAGAAAGTGAACACCAAATTCTGGTCCATTGGAATTTTCGTTCCTGAGAAACAGCTATTTTAACTTACCGCTGACCCTTATGAACATGAATCATGCCCCCAGGTAGCCAATTTGAGAGCGATTGGATCAGATAATAGGAGGTCCCTCCCTGAATTTACTATTCAAGTTTTGTGGCAATAGCTTAATGGGAACCATTTCGAATATCTGCTGATATGTGATTGGCCAATGACAGTATTGTTTTTCATTAATTAAGTCATCATGAGAATCCATTACAGATTAGCACTTATGTACCATACCAAATTTGAGCTTGATCAGACTTACAGATCCTCATAAACAGCTATCTGATCTTAGGTCTGCTCCCTTAGTATGACCAAACGTGGCACATGACCTCAGAATCTTGTCCTGTACATGTCTTTCAAGTTACATGCAAATCCATGTAAGCACTCATGAGTTATAGCTGGCTGACATTTTTTTTTGCTGTGTTATGAGCAAAACTTTGTCATGTACACAGCTATTGTGTGTACATAGGTACTCATGCGATATACCGTTGGAAAGCTAAGAATCTTGTAATTCAATTGTTGTAAACCATTTCAAGATACAATCACAACAGCAGCTACAAACAACATCTCTGTCAGACTGCCAACATACAAACAAACACTTACCAAACGGCGGCAACTCACTTGAAACCTCATAGTCCACTGATCCATAACATCCTGACAAAAACAGTCTTGTTACACTGGCATCCAAATGATCTAATTATGTAAAAATATTTAATCCAAAACACATTTTACATCAGTAAATCCCCACAGACTTTCCAAATTATCTTGGAAAATCACGTTTTCTCACTTATCTCTTCAGCACACGAGTGACTATCACTTATCGGTAGTTTTCCAAATGGCCTCTGGGCTTTGACCTTTTGAATGACGCCTCGTTTGAACCAATAGGGGCTTCCATGTCCTGTCCATAGCCTTTAAAATCCAATGAGAGTCTGTGCTGAAGAGAAGAGCCTTCCGCCTTTCCTTCGTGAAAAGCTTGAGCTTATTGCAACTGATTGTGTTGATGACTGGCCCATCGAATAGCCAATTAAATTCTGAGAAGAATCATATCTTGCTTCATGGGTGAGTTTAAATACTTTAATTTATCTGTTTTAAAGCTGCATAAAGCTGGGTAAACAGTGGCTCAAAAGTGCATAAAAGTGTGCAAAGATTTCAATTATGAATATATATAGAAAAATAAAAATACATTTTGTAGATTGCTGGGCTTGTGATATGATGGCTCTTAGTGTCACCTTTCATAAATGCCCAAAATTATAAGAAAATCAGGAGTAGTAGTGTTTTTATCCTAGGTATGTGTACATGGTTAATAAGGGCCCTTTGGAGTCTCCAAAATGTGATTTTAATTTTACTTTGGGTATGCCTTGGATAGGCATTTTAAGCTAATTTTACAGGAACATTATGAGGTTAAGTAAATTTAGCACCACCTCATTAGAATTGACTGACATGTGGCAGCCATACTGTTTACAAATGTCAGCATGTTTTTGATAATTATTGAGAATCACACCAAATAATAATTATTGATGATTGACCACAAATTGCCAAATAGCAAAAAATGTTAAACTAACTTTTGCCAACTAGTCCTAGGATGTTTGGCCTAACTTCAGAAATTTGGTGACAATCCTCAATAATTAATATTTGGTCTGATGCTCAATAATTATCAACAATATGTTGACATTTGCGAACAGCAACATCTCATTTCCCTGAATAATGGGAGGGAGCACTACCTATGGAGCAAGTTTCATGTCTGTACAATTTAGGGTTTGGTTAGTACAGTTCGTTTTAAGGAAGAAACCTTAGCTACTTTCCATGGAAGAGAGTGGCCAGTACTGCCCCGTGAGTGTGAGGTCCTGCTTTCCCCTCCAGAGACAGAATGATAATTCAATATAATTGATATAAATGTCTGTAATACATACACAGACCAAATATTTTTAATCAGGACAACGGCAGACATTTTTTTACACTGCCAAGATTCTGTGTGGAGGTAGATGGACCCTCTGTACAGGAATTTCCATAATCTTCATCCTACCATGCAAATTACTAATGATGTTTGGTCTAGCAAACAGAAACAATACCTGAAGACAATAATCACTGTCAACTGTGGCAGAAGGTGCTGTTGCAGGAGGGTCAATTAATACAATGTGTCCATCAGCAACTGTAAGAAAATGAAATCATGTACATTCTCAAACAAATACAAGCAATATACAAAGACATAACGATCTAGTAGGGACATTACAATTAAGATTACAGTACACACCATATGCAGTAAAATAAAATAAACATATAATACACAAGTGAAACATTGTCAATAAAGAGTTATATTAAAATTTATTTTTAGACTGTGGCAGTGTTTGTTATCTTAACTGTTTAAGGATAAATTCCTTAAAGCACTGGAAATTTTATTATTTAAAAAAAACAACAAAAAAAAACAAAACACAAGTCCTAAGTACTAATATGTTACACATACATTTAACCAAGCCACTTGTATCATGGGAGGTAGCCGACTCTGATGAACTGCCCCCTTGATTAAGAGACAGTGCCAGCTCCTCAGCCGGAGTGAGTGAAGGTGCTGGTGGTCCCCCACTTATTTTATGGGCCTCTGTCTTCTTCCTGTGGCTATATAGAACATAGAAAAAAGTTGTTATAGATGGTTGGTGTTTCATTTTGAGTTGGCTCCAGGTTAATCTTTTTTCAGAAGGATCAAATATAAAGCCTATTATATTATTAGTACTATGTACAATGTTAATAAATTGATGGAGGGCTAAAAGTAAAGGCATATCTATTAAATGTTACGGCATGGGTCTAATAGGATCAATGTTTCATTTAGCAGCATAACAAAAGGAAACTTTTCAGATATTTATGAACTTATAAATGCATGCTTTTACTTGATCCGTTACTTTTTTCCAAGCCAACTCTCTGTCCGAAGCAGCAGTTAGTATTTTTGTATAAATGGCTTAAAATCCTCATAAGCATGCATTAAAACCACACACTCTGCTTCGCTGAAGTATGCAGCGCGCTTTTTTCACCTTGGGTTTACATGGCGACTACTGAAATTGGCGATCCATTGACAATGTTTTTATGTACTCGCCTTGCACACACATTACCTCCGAGTTACCAATTGAAGTAACTCCTAACTGGTGTTCTGGAACCGACATACTTTGCGCAATCAAGGTTTGAGTTAATAAACTTCAAGGATTCTGTGAAGGTAAGTTAACACTAGTTTATGGAATACCCACCAGGGAACTTAAATAGAGCACTAATCAAGCAGGGAAAGTAACAAACACGTGTATGGTCATACAGGAAATGAGTGTGACAACAGAAGAAGAAGTTCTGCACAGACAGTCAGGGTGGCCAAAGGTGGAATTGTCCCTGGGGGTCATGAAATGATAAAGTTCCTCCTGATAAATTTGGATGCATTTCTGTGTAAATTGCAAAATGTTCCTGTAAACATCTGAATTCATTCTACTGCTACCATCATTAGTTACATCATCAATAAAGATTAGTGAGCCTGGTCCAGAAACAGCCATACAAGCCCAAGCCATGACACTGCCTTTCCATCTTTGGTAGAGGTTAATCTTGGTTCCAGAAATTTTGTGGTTCATCTCTGCATTTCTTTAAATTCTTTAGAATTCTTTGAATTCTAATCTGGCTTTCCAGTTCTTACAGCTGATGAGTGGTTTGAATCTTGTGATATGGGCTCTGTATTTCTGCTCTCAAAGTCTTCCTCAAACGGTGTATTATGATACCGCCTCCCCTGCCCTTTGGAGGTTGTTTTGATGTCACTGACTGTTGTTTTTGAGTTTTTCTTCACAGCTTTCACAATTGTTCTATCATCAGATGTTATTCTTTTCCTTGGTTGACCGATTTGGTGTCTGTTTCTCAGTATACCAGTGGTTTCTTTCTTTTTCAGTACATTCCAAATTGTTTTATTGGCTATGCCCAATGTTTGTTCAATGCCTCTGATAGATTTTTACTCTTTTTCAGCTTCAAAATGGCTTGCTTTTCTCCCATAGATAGTTCTGTGATCTTCAGGTTGGTTCATCCTTTTTTAACAACAAATGCACTCTTCACAACTGAAAATGAAGGCTACTTCCATTAGTAGATTTTCAGAGCTTTTTATTGTTTAAGCAATCAGTCAAACCTAACATCCTGGGCATCACTGGAACGGTTCTGCGCTGGGTGGAATCCTATCTCTCTGACAGATCCTTCAAGGTATCATGGAGGGGAGGTATTTCTGAAACTCAGCAACTCACAACTGGCGTTCCACAGGGGTCAGTTCTGGGTCCACTCCTCTTTTCTATCTACACCACATCTCTAGGGCAGGTGATTGAGTCTCATGGCTTCTCATATCATTGCTATGCTGATGACACCCAGCTCCATTTGTCCTTCCAGCCTGACGATCCATCCGTCTCTGCACGCATCTCTGCTTGCCTTTCGGACATCTCGGTCTGGATGAAGGAAAATCATCTTAAACTTAACCAGGCAAAATCTGAGCTTCTCGTCATCCCAGCCTGTCCCTCAATCAACCACAACCTCACTGTACAGCTCGGTTCACTCACACTCATGCCAACCAGGACGGCCAGGAACCTTGGGGTGATTCTTGATGATGGCTTGACCTTTGCAGACCATATCTCAGCAACTGCAAGGTCCTGTAGGTTCATCCTTTACAACATCAAGAATATCCGACCCTACATCACCAAACAGGCTACACAGATTCTTGTCCAGGCTCTTGTTATCTCTAAACTGGACTACTGCAACTCACTGCTTTCAGGCCTCCCAGCCAGCTCCATCAAACCCCTTGAGATGATTCAGAATGCTGCAGCGCACCTCGTCTTCAACCAGTCCAAGAGAACCCATGTCACACCCCTCTTCATCTCCCTCCACTGGCTTCCTGTAGCTGCCCGCCTTAAGTTCAAGGCCTTGATGCTCACCTACAAGACCTTGTCAGGAACAGCACCCTCCTACCTCAACTCTCTCCTGAAGGCCTACGTTCCCTCTCGCAATCTGCGATCGATTAGCTACCGACGTTTAGCAGTTCCAACTCAGCGTGGCGCAAGGTCCCTTTCCAAAACCTTCACACTAACTGTTCCTCAGTGGTGGAATGCACTTCCAATCTCAATCCGGACCGCAGAATCTCTCACCATCTTCAAAAAACAGCTAAAGACCCACCTCTTCAATGAACACCTAACAAACTCATAATAAAACAAAAAACAAAAATGCACTTATACCTCTACTCTGCACTTTGCTTCTTCTGGAATTCAATTAATAGATCTCGTATGGTATTTCTCATTTGTAAGTCGCTTTGGATAAAAGCATCTGCTAAGTGAATAAATGTAATGTAAATGTAACATACCTAGGTAACAAAAAACACAGATCAGTCATGACATGTTCCAATATTTTTGCTTGCCTATAAATTGGGTGGTCTGATTTGAAATGTGCTATGTTCTATATTATTTAAGACACCTACATATAAATTACATGAAATTTTAAACTTCTTCTTATATTATTATTATTATTATTATTATTATTATTATTATTATTATTATTATTATTTTATCTCAAACACAAATGCATTCAATCTACAACAAAAACAAATGAATTGGCCTTGCCTTTCCAATAGTTTCAGAGGGGAATGTATGTTAGCCGTTGCAAAAATTTCTAACTCCTACTACAAAATGTCCCATTGTGGCCTTCCACATCCATCAGAATATTGCCATCTTACTATTTGACAGATAAAAATATATTTTAAAAAATGCTTTAGAAATAGTTAAATGTTGTCCATGCCAGATTGAAGTGAACTATTAATTCAGAATTCAAAAAGTACATTGCCCATTTATTTTTGTCTGGAGTCTTAATGCTAGTTTGTTACTAGTTTGTAGAGTGTGCTGGGTGATGAGTGACATCTCTAACAAGGTGGTGCATCTGGTAGCATGTTACTGCTTCACAGTTCCACTGTTCCCGGTTCAATCCTCAGCTCAGGTGCCTTTAATGTGTAATTTCACAAGTTTTTTCATGTCTGTGTGGGTTTCCTCTTGGTTCCCTGGTTTCCTCCCACCTCCCAAAAACATACTCAGTGCATTGGCTATGCTAAATTGCCATATAAGTGTGAATGAGTGCTATACAGGGTGTATTGTTGGTGTATTCCTTGTGCACAGTGTTCCTAGGGTGAGATAGTTTACAGAAGGTAACTGAAGTAAGAAAACTGATTCTACTGTTTCCCCTTAAATTTGATCAGAGACTTGTGAACAGCAGATGTCGCCACTACACCATTTTCTTCTTGAGAAACATGAAATGTCCTGCAAATGTGTTGACATGATATGAAGGCTGATCATTATAGGAATGTGGTTAGATTGTTAAATTAGGTTACATTAATGCATTTTTATAATGACTTCTATAGCCACTGTGTACACTAACCTTAATGCGTATGACGTCATGCAATATGTTGAAATAATAATAATAATAATAATGGTCGAATAATGGTTATCCTGGGTCGGTCAGTTCATTGCACAGGAATGTGATGCAAAAACAGACTTAAAAGTAATTGAGTCTTATTTAATAAAGTTCTACTAGCCTATAGTCTATGAAACAAACATCGTGCACGTGTTTGTTCTATTTCACTCTCTTCTCAGGGAGAACATATTGGAGGATATTTTGTACCTCTGGTATTTACCCACCTCAATTTCCCCATAGAGAGAGTGTGATTGTGTGTGTGTGTGTGTGTGTGTGTGTGTGTGTGTGTATGTGTGTGTCTGTGTGTGTGTGTAAAGGAAAATTGGTACGTGAATGAACAGTGTGTCGTTGTTTATACACTAGAGGGGAAATGTTGAATAGTTGGAGTGATCAGCAGCTGTAGATGCGCCTCTATAGCGCCGCTGTTCTAAATGCTGAGGGCGGGGCTTGATTGATGGGTTGCCAGATCAGGATATTTAAACTCTTCTATTAATCAACATTAGTGGTGGGTTGAACCTTCGGTTAATACAGAAAGTAGGCACAACTAATGCGCCTAGGTCATATATAGTTAGTAGTAGCAGCTGTAATAATAAATAATAAAAATAGAACCTAGTAACCCATTTTCATGAAAAACTATTGTCAACATAACCTATAGTTATATCATATCAAAGTCCTTATAACATGTTATCATACTTAAACCAACATATAAAAAGTGATATAATCAAACATTAGCGTGTGTCGAAATATTTTTTTGCTCTATTGAGTTATGCGGGTTTAAAAATGCTATTGAAGAAAGAGATTTAAATCCAATCTGGCAACCCGGACGGGCTAACATCGGACAAGCGCCTCTCACATAGCGCCTCTCACATAGCGCTCTCAAACGAGAGAAGACAAATGCAAACATAATGCCACGCTATGATCTCGTCCTCAGCATTTTTATCAGACCTTCTAACTGACAGACACTAACACGAGCCGTGTCTAGAAAGAGTGTACATTTCGGATTTACTGATGATGTTGGATCACATGTCGAAGAAGAGGGAAAATATAACGGTCATGTAGGCGAAGACACGGAGCTCAGTCATGGTAAGTGTCCCAGGCACAAATTCACTCATAAAATCTTCAGAAAATATTGTTTGTTTTTATATTTACGAGCCCTGCATGTATACGTCCTATTTTGCTTTGTTTTTTACCCATTCTATGTATTTGATTTCTTTCTTTCTTTCTTTCTTTCTTTCTTTCTTTCTTTCTTTCTTTCTTTTTTGCATTTTAACGCCTCTTTTTTACAGAATGAACAACTTCCATTAAAAAAGAATTTGTTCTGATCCAGACTTCCTGTTCTTATCTCTAAAGAAAATGTGTTTGAAGAGTTGGAATGTGGTTGTTGGTGAGGGAAATCCCCCCTTCTGGCACTGGGGGAAATTCATTCAATTGCATTTAAATTGCAAGCTATACTGTAGTTTTATTAAAGGGTGATAACTTTGATGTCACTTCAGTAACAAATGCAACGATATAATTTTCAGATATTTCATAGATTGTGGCTTCCCATGTTCACAACGAAGGAATTTCCCCAGTGTAGGATCAATAAAGTTTATCTTATCTTATCCATGTAGTGGATTTATATTACAGCACATTTGTGCAAATACAAATGATTTCTTATTCATTATACATAGTGTTTGAATTAAATGTGTAAAGGAATGGCAGGAAAGACACTCAATCAGTGTTTTTCAGTATAAGCAAGTATACCTAAAGATATTGATGTACTCAGAGGTCAACCGTTGAAAGGATTATTAGGGAAGTGGTCCCAGGTCCAGGAGAGTTTAGTAGTCCACTGACATGCAGAATAGTACTGTTTGAAATGCATTTATTTAATAAAATTATGATGGTCTAGGGCAATTCATCATGTGCAACTCATAAGATAAGTTATGAATACACCTACTGTATACTGTAAAATGGTTTGAGAGTCTGCTGTGTTTTCACAGTAACAGCTTCTAAACCTTCATGGCTAGTCACAGACATTTGGTTTTATGGTATCTGGCTATTAGTTATGTTCACTAATGCAAGTTTGCTAAGATTTTACAAATGGTGTTTCCTGGGCAATATGCATTACCTGGCTGTACCTAATAAACTGGCAACTCAGTATAACTCTAAACATATATAATATTTCTTCCAGTTTATCAGATATAACAATATAGTGACCTAATAAACTGTCAATTTGTTGGAATACCTTTTAATTGTAAATATATTGGAGTTTTTAATTCACTGTTCAAAATGTCCATAATATGGTTTAAGATGATTAATCATTTGCTAAGTCTAGAAATAATGAATAAAAGATTTTGACAATTTGTGCTAAGATAAGAATGTCAGTGATGATGATGGAGCCCAATGTGAAGGGAAGTTACCATTGCCACCTCTAAGTTGATTATTTTCCTATAACAGCACACCCTGAAGTGCGTTATTCCTCTTCTATCACAGTAATTTGTCAACCCTGTCAATTTCTTCATTAAACTTCAAGATATGATACTTGTTTGCTGTTTATAGTTACGCCTAATGTCTGATAAACAAATCACTTATGTTATTCACTGTAAGCACATTTAATCAAATCATTTTTGGATGCCATTTTTGAAGGACATGAGACTACTCAAGCAAAGGCGGAGAATGATGCATGTTATACAGATGCTTCTGCCATCTCATTTGTTTGTTGGGTTGGGAAGATCAGAAAGCTGTTATGATCTTTGGATGCTGGCTGTAGTAAACTAACCTGTATGGATGAGATTGGTTAAAGGCAAACCACAATAAGACAAACTTCTGTTAACCTTCCACACAAAGTCCCTGTGCAGTTTTAATGATCACAAAAGTTAGGAAAGAGAAACTGAGCTGAAAATGGAGAAGGAAAAGGTAGCACAGGGTTTGAGGTAATGCAGACAAAATAAGCTCTAGAATGGTGAAGCCAGCATTTGGTATGTGGGACTGGGTGGAGTAGTTTGGAAAAGAGAGGGACAGAAAAAGGGAGGGAGAGAGAGGCCCACTTTATTTTGGGAGACGTAAAGAGCCATGGTTATGGTAGGGGTGATGCTGCATTTTCCACATTGGAAATGCAGAAAGAGAGAAGGGAGGATGGGAAAATGAGATCAAGAGACAAAATGAGAGGAAAAGAAAGGGAGAGTGAGAGAGAGAGATTTTTTTAGTTGGAAGAGGTGTGATATGGAAAACTCCTGCACACAGACAGCAAGTATGTGTATGCTGATTGCAGCTTGAATATAGAATGTACCACAAGATCATCATGCTGAACAACAGCAAAACAACTTTTTTGCATTATCATATTCCGGATACAACTTATAACATTCTAAAGTTAAACCTCATGTTTACAATACTCAGGTTGATGTAACTGATGGGAACACACAACTGTTATAAAAAGCTTAGCATCTTGTTGATCCCTCTTTTTTTTCACATACTTTCACTATCCAGTTCTCTTTCTGTTGGATCTGCATTCTATCATACTGCTCCTTGCTATTTTCTTCGCCTTTTCTCTTACCTTGGCTTGGACTCTCCCTCACTCTCTCTTTTCTGTACTGTGTCTGTTTGGAGGAGGTCTCCAGACTTTTCCGGTAGAAGCTGTACACTTTCAGGCTGGAGAAAAAGAGAGGAAGTTGTTAGGAAAGAGAGGAAGAGCAGAAACCCCCATTACATACAGTACACACCCTACTGGACAGAGTGCTAGGTCACACACATACTGACCACCCTGCATATGATATTTCCTTGCAAGCAGTGCAATCAGACATGAGAACACCATGCACAGCTCAATTTCAAACAAATTAGAAGAAAATTTCTAATGAAAATATCGATACTCATATGAAACAAATTACAGAAACTCTTAAAAATCTCTCCAGATGTCTATTATTGATGTATAAAATCTATCAATATTTGAGATACAGGCATGTGCACCCTCCATCAATTCTATTTTAATTCTCATTTTAATTCTAATTTTACTTATTAGGACCTAAATAAAAATTGTGTGGTCCTTACCAACTTCTACAAAAAAGAAATAGCCTGGCAAGGTTGGACTGTGGTGGCTCAACGATTAAGGCTCTAGGTTATACCTTGCATCCAGCACTGCCAAGCTGCCACTGTTGGGCCCCATGAGCGAGACCCTTAACAGTATCTGCTCCAGGGGTGTCATATCATGGCAAACCCTGCACTCTAACCCATGCTTCTGAACAAGCTGGGATATGTGAAAAATGAATTTCATTGTGCTGTAATGTATATGTGACAAATAAAGGTTTCTTCTAAATAACCCCAGGGGACCATCTGTCCAGCAGTTTTAGCTGGTCTGAAATTGCGTCATGCAACAGGAAAATGATGCCAAGCACACCAGCAAATAGGCATCTGAATAGCTGAATGGAAGAAATGGTGTTGGAATGGTCATAGTCCAGACCTCAACCTAATTGTGATGCTGTGGTGGGATCTTAGGAGAGTTGTACATAACTTAATGCCCTCAAACATAAATGAACTCCAACAATCCTGGAAAGAAGAGTGGGCCCAAACGTCTCTAAAATAGACTGTGAGAGACTGATAATCCCTTAGAGAAAATGTTTACTTTAATGTTAATAATGGTTCTACTGTATTACTGCAATATATGGTGTACTTATTTTTTCCAAACTGGTTTCTCAATGTTGGTTTACTTTTGACATCACACCAGGGAAACTAAGGAAACCATCCCAGCTTTGGATTTGATCCAGTTTCCCCAGTGGACTGTTGTAGATCTCCCAGAACCATATGATGGGTTTTTTTTTCATTTATATTTATGGCATTTTTGGCAGATGCCCTTATCCAGAACGACTTACATTTATCTCATTTAAACAACTGAGCAGTTGAGAGTTACAGGCCATCCCCAAGGGCCCAACAGTGGGGGCTTGGCAGTGCTGGGATTTGAACTCCTGACCTTCTTATCAGTAACCCAGAGCCTTTAACCACTGAGCTACCACTTTTTTGGTTACCCTGACTATTTTCTTGTTGACTGCCAGTTCTATTTTGCTAGCCTAGCAGACCCTAATCCTGACGAGAAACAATTGCTCAAGTTCATGTGGTCCCGGCTCTTCGGCCCAGCCCACCAGTGGGTGCAGCTTCTCGTGGCCAAAGGATACAGGGAACTTGAGAATGTAACTCAGTTTGTGGGACTTGTTGAAATGATATTTGGGAGTCTAGGATCCAAGGATGACCTGGAACTTTTTTTTTTATTTTTTTATTTTTATTTTTTTATTTTATTTATTTATTTATTTTTTTGGGCAGGGGGGTTAAACCTGCCCTCACAGTTAAACCTTCCCTGCTGTTCACCACTTATTATGGTTGCAGTCAAACAGGGTGACCTCCTCCCAAAAGCTCCAGTCTGATATCCATGAGGTGGTCTCCCCTGCAGAGCTCCAGCCAGAGGTCAACATAACAACCTCAGCTCCAGAGCTACAGCCCAAGACCCAATAGGCGGTCTCACCTGCAGAGCTCCAGCCGGAGCTCAACCTGGAGGCCTCTTTTCCAGAGTTCCAGCATGAGACCCAAGAGGTGGTTTCCCCTGCAGAGCTCCAGCCGGAGTTCAACCGGGCGACCTCGACTCCAGAGCTCCAACCTGAGACCCACAAGGTGGTCTCACCTGCCGAGCTTCAATCGGAGGTCAACGTGATGACCTCTGCCCCAGAGCTCCAGCCTGAGGTGCAGAAGGGTCTCACCTGCAGAGTGCCTGCCTTGGGTCAACGTGGCTACCTCGTCTCCAGAGTTCCAGCATGAGACCTATGAGGTGGTCTCACCTGCTGAACTCCCACTGGAGATCAACGAGGCGACCTCCCACATAAAGTTCCAGTTGAAGGCTGAAGAGATGGCCTCCCAAACCATGTTCCTGTCGGAGGTCGAAGAGACAGCCTTCCAAGCCATGTTCCTGTCTGAGGGCGACGAGACTGCCTCCCAAGCCATGTTCCTGACTAAGGGAGATGAGATGGACTTTCAACAAATGCTCCAGTCTGAGGGCGATGAGGTGACCTCCCAAGCCATGTTCCTGTCCGAGGTCGATGAGACGGCATCTCAAGTCATGGTCCTGTCTGAGGGCAACAACACGGCCTTTCAAGCCATGTTCCTGTCTGAGGGCGACAAGGTGACCTCCCAATCCATTTTCGTGTCTGAGGGCAACGAGACGGCCTCTCAAGCCATGTTCCTGTCTGAGGGTGACAAAACGGCCCCTCAAGCCATGGTCCTGTCTGAGGGCAACGAGACAGCCAACCAAGTTCTGCTCACACCAGAGTCTGCTGACACGGCCAACCAAGTTCAGCCTACATAGTCGATGGAGAACGACTGCTCGGCTGAGGACGTCGCTCTGCCATCCGGTTCCACCGAAGCTCACGATCAAGCTTCCCACACCTGGGTGCTTCCTAGGGGAGGGAGTGTTTTCTGGCGCTCCAGGAGTAGCACTTTTTTTGGGGGGGGGGGTTCTGTCACGATTTCCCCTCATGCAAAGCGCTGGAGCTCGCAGCGCGCTCTGAAACCCAAAGCGCAAGCTATCTCATCTATAATAAAGCTCTTATCTGCACTTGTATCTGTCATAAACCTCCTTTACGTGACAAACCCTGGGATTTATGTGGCACAATAATGTTTATATAATAATAATTGTTTATATGTGTAATCACATTTAAAAATGTATATCATTAATAATTATTAATAAGCTATATGCTATAAAAAAAATGGATAAATCCTGTATCCATACTGTATCATAATATGGCAATACGTTAGATATGCAAGTAGATGACTATAATCTTGGTAGAATTGTACACAGTTGCCCAGGTCATTACATTTTTAGACGGTCCCTTACTGACTTTATTACTATAAGCGCTGGGTGAGCTGCGCTTCTGAGAGATTTGCTTCAGAGGGATTTAACGGGAATAATATATATATATATATATATATATATATATATATATATATAATTATATATATATATATATATATATATATATATATATATATATATATATATATATAAAATTGTCTTGGTTCTCATTCCACTCCAGAGTAAGACCATACACATTTTGTGATTTCTGTGAGTTTATTGTTTGAGTAATTGAAGAGAGAATCTCGAATGTACAGTGAATCTCCGGTGACTGCGAGGCAGTCTAAAATGCGGTCGACTGTGAGTGACGTCACTTCCAAATACAAACATGCCCCATAGTATACTCCCACCCCCAAAACTGATTGCCAGGTTTCTGTGCGAGGCATGTGAAATACAAATGGATTTTCCATTCCATTTGAATATTGACAGGCTCCATATGCCACACAGAGGAAATGAAAATGCAAACGAGGTAACTGCTATTGCTATTTCAAATTGACAGGATCATAATGCGTAACACACAGGAAATGCAAGTGCTAATACAGTTTGCAATTGCTTTTGAATATTGTCGGCAAAATTCTTCCATATTTGTTGTTGTGTTTCCGTTATCATATATGTTACAAACAGCTATATGACAGCTATAAACATTAATTCTCTCACCAATTTCTCATTTTTATTTCTTAATAATTAGTTATTAAGTTATTTAAGTTAATAAGTATTAATAACAGGCCGTTTACACATTTTCAAATAAAAACGGAAAACATTTTATGCGTTGTGGCTGTTCATTTACACGACAACAGCGTTTTTGGGGCTTCAAAACACAAACTTTTGAAAAGGGGTCTCAAAGTGCGTTTTTGTCTCTGTGTAAACATGCAAAAGCACAAATTTGTGAAAACAATGACGTCATGCGCACACGTATTACCTGTTCATTCTAATGCCATGTGCGAGTACTTCAAAACAACGTGCAAGACATTCAAAACTACAATGGCAGGCTACATGACTGTGTTTGTGGTGCTAAAGATTTTGATTTTATTGACACTTCTCTAGCAAAGTGTAGATTTACTGCATCACTACTACGACCAGCGGAGACGCACTTGTTACATATGCCAAATTATTAACCCACTTCTACGCCGACGAAGTGTATTCAAAAGGCACATTTGGGTAAGACCTGGGAGGACAATCAGTTGGTCGGAAAACGTTATCAGTTGTTGACGAGCGTGAATGGAATGAAAACTTCCGCATGTCAAAAGCCTGCATAATACATGCATAATACAGCATTTTTGTCATTTTTGCAGATTGTTTTGACAGAGTTGTTGTCTGTGTGCAAAATGTTTTAAAATCCCAAAGGAAAAACTTGTTTTTAGTACATCGTTGTCATGTAAACCTACCCTAAATGTAAAGTAGAATTCCCTCAGCAATGTACAACGAGGCAGATGTACAAGTAGATGTCTAGATGTACATATTATCTATCTATTTGAATTTTTGTGTTTTGTCTTGTAGCCTAACATGTGAAATGGGTCTGATACCACATCAGCCAAACACTGCCAAGATTAATTAACATAACTTTGCTTCATCCATTTTGCAAAAAGGTTTTTAGAACCTTTTGCTAAGACCTTTTAGTGCCAGTTTGGAGAACTAGAGAGGTGATTGCTTGTCAATACAGCTTCTGATGTGTTAAAAAAATGTCAACAATTACATATAATGAATCACGTCAACACTTTAGCTACAATGTTCTGAGTCACTTTAAGACTATTGTAATAAAAAAACATTCTGGTAGAAATGAAGCAGAATTGCTTTGTTCTATACAAGCAGACAGACAGTTTAATCACAGTATAGGATGACTGAGAGCTAGCTGTTGGGCTTCCTGTTTTTGAGGCTTACCAATGGTTACATCTTGTGGTAATCCATCTGTATATACTCTGGTGAAGTCTTCTCTTGGTTGACCTCCTGAAGGGTGTGCTTGATCTGAGCAACTGTTGTGAAGGTGTTTTTCTTCACCAGGGAAATAATTTTTCTGTTATCTATGACAATTGTTTTATATGGTCTTTTGGTGTTAGTGAGCTCACTAGTGCATTCTTTCCTTTTAAAAAGTTCCATATAGTTGATTTGGCCACACCTAATGTTTTTGTTTTCTCTCTGATGGATTTGTTTAGATTAGTTTTTTCAGCCTAATGCTGGCTTTCTTCATTGGCAGTGATAGTTATTTGGACTTCATAGTGAGATTTAACAGAGTTAACACAGTGCTGAAATTTGTTCAACAGATTTAGACAGAAGTACTCTCAAATTAAACCTGAAAGTCTGTACTTTGAAGTCATATTATTTATTTAATTTCAACTACAATTTATTGTGGCAGCGAGGTAATATAACAATAACTTTGTGAATATCTAACCCTGAACCTGATTATAGTACTCGCTGCAATTAATTATATATAATATTTTTATTAATAGATTATTAATAGAGTACTCTCTGCAAAAAAATATTGTCCCGCTCAGTGCCGAGCTGGCTGTTCATCATTCAACTTGAAAAATGCAGTGGCAGTAAAACTAACAACTCAAACAAAGGAGCCATTTCAACCACAAAGCTCAAGCAAAATACAATTCACATTGCAGGAAAAGGACAATAGCTCTCTAGAGAATATTCTTTCTCTTCTGCTTTCTCTCTTAGCACAAAATAAAATTGAAGTAGGTAAAATATGTGCGACGGAGGCCTGAGAAAATCTTTCACGCGGTCAAATTAGGACATAATTATAACACACTATGTTTGTATTTATTGTATAAAAACAAGGCAAGTTCAAGCATATTAAATCCCGGTTTCCCCAAGTGTGCATTTAATTTAATATGTTATAAATAAAATCATGTAGTGTATTAGTGTAGAAATAATCATTAAACTTAATGGATGCTTGTTTGGATCAAGTAATAATAACATTATTATAATTATTATAAGAACAGTATTATTTAGGTCAGATTTCCTCATAATACTTATATAAGATATCAGTCAATTTCATCAGTCACTATTACTGAATACTAGACTAATAATCTAATAAACAAAATTTTGTGATTGTGTCTCATGCCCTAGTCATCTCAAGGCTTTCCCCTTTCTCTTCATCTTGAGTGATTCATCAGACTATACAATCTGATTCCAGGAGAAAATATGTGATCCAAAGACAATCCAAGGAAACACCAGTGATATAGTGATGTTTCTTTAAGCTGTTGAGTCCAGCACATAGTTTGGTGTTCTTGTTTTGTCTGCCAGAGTGCTGGTAGTTGGGTGCCCACATACAGAAGGCCTTTGTGCAGAGGTTGGGTTATCAAGCACTGTGAAGAGAGAACATAGAGCAAGTGTCAGACTGCAGATTCCTATCTGTATGTGTATTCCTGATGCACAAAGACAAATTTCAAGACACATCACAGCATTGGTATAACATATAATATACTATATATTTTGCTGCCATTCTTGAAGTCCAGTTTCAGTACATAACCAACATTCATAAACTATTAAACCTAACAATACTACTGATTGACATTGTCTAATACGTTATTGCTTGTTCACTACACAGGAACTTGCATGGTGGATGTGCCACATACATTTTTTAACAGATTAAAAATGTGTGTAATTCTTTGTGTGAGGAGACATTTATTTAGCATATATGTAAGGAGTCTCCAGTGTCAGTGGTTTGTAATAGTGAGAAGTAAAGCTCTTCTTTTAGAATTTATGACATGGGAACGTTTTTTCAACAGAGGGATTTGCAGTTTCTAAGTAACTTAGTTGCATTTTTTTCATCTTATTTACTCCAAGAGAGAGAGAGAAAAAAATAGGCTTGTGCTGCTATAATATGTGTAGAACTCCAGTGTGTGATGGTGTGGAGGAAGACTCTGGGGGACATGCTGAATTTTAGCTGAGTTCCCGGCTCATGTTTATTCAGTCTGCGCTTTTCAGCACACTTTCAAAACTCAACAAGACACAACACAAGCACAAGCAATGGGTTTGTCCCAGACTTGCCGCTTTCATTCCATCAGGTTCAAGTTCACGCTTCTTGCCGTGTGTGTCTGTGTGTGTGTGTGTGTGTGTGTGTGTGTGTGTGTGTGTGTGTGTGTGTGTGTCCCAAGCTCTGCCAAGCGGTATCACACTCTGTTTCATTCTCTCATGGGTTACGGTAGTCCTTGAAAGCACAAATGGACACAAATAAGTAGACTGCCTCTAATAAGACACAGGTGAGAAGCATCATGTGTTCCCTGCCAGTTCAACCAGTTCGTTACTCAAAATTAAATGTAACTATAAACTAGAGATGCACCGATGTATCGGCCAATAATCAGTATTGGCCAATAAAGGCAATTTATCCATTGGCCGATAGTTTAAAAACATCCGATGATCAGGGCCGATTATATTCTGTCAATCAAAAGAGGGCGGGAAAACACATCGATTTCGTGCTGTGTGTAAAGATGATGTCTCTTGTGTGGAATGACGACAAAACTGCAGTTTGTAAGCTCTGCACTGCTAAAATTTTACACCGCATGCTGCAGCAGAGCAGAAGCAGTGTGTATTTTTTCGGCATGCATGTTAATGAATGAGTGCTTTTATACCGGACGCTGCCGCAGTGAAACGGGAGTTTCGGCGTCGGGTCTAAATTCTTTTTTTGCCGCGCTGCTCATGCTGAATTAAAGCGTCAGTACACCGTCGAAAGATTTAAATGAAGATGAGTTTACAAAAAAGGTATATATTGCACAGAAAAATATATTTGTAGAGTAGTATATTTCATCTCCAGTTAATGTTAATATGAGTTAATATATATAAAAAAAAGTTTATATTATATATTACCAGTTTGTTGTCAGTGATGAAGTAGAAATGCTTTTGTTTGTGGTGAGTGAATATGAGACTAACAGGAGGTTTTTTAGAATTCAGTCAACGTTAATATGAATTAATAACATTCAATAAGTTAAGAAATCTTACTTTAATCTTCAGAATTTAGTTCATGTGTTAATGTTAATTAGAGTAATGTGTTTTGTGTTTATGAGACCAGTTACTGTGAAACAACTTGTTGAAATGGAGAGAATAAAGTTTTTATTTGCATTTCCTTCAGAATTGTGGAATTAATTACTATTAATTTAAAAGAAGGTATAAAAAGCAGAACCACCAAACTATCCGCATTTGCTGATATCACTCTGAATATTCGGTTATCGGTATCGGCTGGGAAAATTAGTATTGGTGCATCTCTACTATAAACAGAAAGAAAGTATGATGTGTCTTACTGTAATAAATAGAATATGTTGCAGGTGGGTAATTGCTGTGGTATAAGAGAAATAAAACCTGTGTCACTGTAGGAAAATAATCAACTTTGGGTTGGTAGCAGTAACTATGCTTCATGTAGCGCTGCATCACACATTGATTATCTTCCTATAGCAGCATGCTAACTTATAGTCAATTGGAAAATAATGACGTCATCGTGTTTGAGAAAGTCTGCAAGAACCCTTTGGAAGTCATTGTGACTCAGTTCTGGAAACTCAAAAATGACAAAAAGTCAGGTTTTGACCAAAATTCAGTTTTACAGTCTAGTAATACACTGTGATATCTCTATTTTAAGAAAACATATGTATATTTTACAAAAATATACCAAAAAAATGGAAACCTTTTAATTAGGCTACTTTCTAACCTTCTCAGTTTGCCTAAAAATGTCTAAACCTTTGCTAGCTAAGTGAGCTAAGTGTGATGTTTTCATGAATTGATCAAATTTTGCTTTGCTATATACCACAGCGTAATGCACATAAATTAAATCAGTTCAGTTCCGAAATCAGATTTCGCCTGTCAGAATGTACATGATGCACCTGCACTGTCATATCATCAACACAGAGAAAAAATCTTGCACACTCTTTTCACTCTTGGACAAAGTTTTACATATGTTTAAATTGCCTAATAAATATACATTAATACAAATAAATTTAATCAACTGAAAAGGACTGACTGAATTAATCTGTCAGAATTTCTGACAGAAGTTGGTGTATGGTTCTAGTCTTTCAGACCAAAACATGAAACAAGACAAAACAAACTATGTTTATAATGTGATGTGCCTCACCATTTAGGCCACATTTTAGCCGCCATACTGCCCTTAGCTTTCTGTCCCTCTCCTTTTACGTTCTTTCCTACCTCTTTCTCCTTAGCATTTGTTTTTCTTTTCCTCTCTTACCACTCATTCTTGGCCTTGCATAAAACACTATTCCTGGCCCATTTTCCCTAGTCATCCCTCACTTTTTTTTCCACCCCCTCTTTTCCTGTTGCTCGTTTTCTGACCTGCTCGCCAAGACTCCGCTAGAATGCCATACTTTTTCAGAAAATCTCTCTGTAATTATTGTCAGATGATTTTTTTGACGAAGAGGAAGAAATGACTAGAGCAGAAGAGAGCAAGGAGCGGAGGGAAGTGTGGATAACTAAAAATAATAAAACAGGAAGAACGTTGGAAAAGGGAGAAAACATTTTGAGTTGCTGTGACAACTGTGCTGTAGTGAAATAAGAGAAAAGCCACACGTTGCACGATGGCTAGAGTTTGCAGGTGTTTTCTGGAGTTTGTATGTGGGCGGTGTGTGTGCGTGTATTTATGTTTTGATGAGAGGGTTTAAAGGTCAAAAAGTGTAACTGCTTGAAAGAACACAACAACCATTTGGTCTCCAGGAAGTTTTTGACAGCCCCTGGAACACAAAACAGGAAATTGTGTCTGTATGATGAACAAGCTGCCATCATTCTCTCTCTCTCTCTCTCTCTCTCTCTCTGTCTCTCTTTTTCTCAATGTGAATATCATTTGTTGTCATCTGACATAACATGCAACATATACACAATATTTTTATCTTCTTTTTCTTGGTCACTTTATCCCAGGGTTCGGAGGCGGTGGAGGACTGTGTGCAAGGGGCGCTCTCCTCCCTCTATCCTCCATTTGAGAGCACTGCACCCCCCCTTCTATCCCAGGTCCGTGCTTTTCTCAGGGATTCCATGGTTGTGGAAATCCTGTAAATGTCACAGGAAATTACATTTCATTTTCCACACAGGGAAAGTATTGGGAAAAAAAACAACAACATTAAGTATTGCAAAAATCATAGAATTTTTCATTAGCCTTAGTAGTATCAACACCTTTTAAAGTATTTAAATCTTTTATAACATCAAATAGACCTGCAGTAGTTGGTTAAGACTACAGATGTGCAAGATGGGGCTCCAAGTAATTAATCCAATACCTCTGCTCTAAATTGTGCAATGTTTTACATTTTATCTTCTTTTGTTCTTCCTAGTCAGTGGTCTGTGTGTGTCTTTAGGTCTTTTCTGTCTTGGAGTCCACCTATCAACATGACAGTTTAAGGTATCTGCTGGATTTCTTCATCCCAGCCAAACATCTTCTGCACAGACTCCAGCAGCATGCTTGTGTAAGTATGCACACTCACTGAACAATAGTAAATTGTTTCATTTAGATAGCACAGGGGTGCTCAAATTCAGTTACAATGCATCCAGAAAGTATTCACAGCGCTTCACTTTTCCCACATTTTGTTATGTTACAGCCTTATTCCAAAATGGATTAAATTCATTATTTTCCTCAAAATTTTACAAACAATATCCCATAATGACAACATGAAAGAAGTTTGTTTGAAATCTTTGCAAATTTATTAAAAATAAACAACAAAAAAAGCACATAACTATTTACAGCCTTTGCCATGACACTCAAAATTGAGCTCAGGGGCATCCTCTATCCACTGATCATCCCTGAGATGTTTCTACAACTTGATTGGAGTCCACTTGTGGTAAATTCAGTTGATTGGACATGATTTGGAAAGGCACACACCTGTCTATATAAGGTCCCACAGTTAACAATGCATGTCAGAGCACAAACCAAGCCATGAAGTCCAAGGAATTGTCGGTAGACCTCCGAGACAGGATTGTATCGAGGCACAGATCTGGGGAAGGGTACAGAAACATTTCTGCAGCATTGAAGGTCCCAATGAGCACAGCGGCCTCCGTCGTCCGTAAATGGAAGAAGTCTGGAACCAGCAGGACTCTTCCTAGAGCTGGCCGCCCAGCCAAACGGAGCGATCGGGGGAGAAGCGCCTTAGTCAGGGAGGTGACCAAAAACCGATGGCCACTCTGACAGAGCTCCAGCATGTCTCTGTGGAGAGAGGAGAACCTTCCAGAAGAACAACCATCTCTGCAGAACTCCATCAATCAGACCTGTATGGTAGAGTGGCCAGACGGAAGCCACTCCTCAGTAAAAGGCACATGACAGCCCGCCTGGAGTTTGCCAAAAGGCACCTGAAGGACTCTCAGTCCTAGATTAAACAAAGATTGAACTGTTAGGCCTGAATGGCAAGCGTCATGTCTGGAGGAAACCAGGCACCACTCATCACCTGTCCAATACCATCCCTACAGTGAAGCATGGTGGTGGCAGCATCATGCTGTGGGGATGTTTTTCAGCAGCAGGAACTGGGAGACTAGTCAGGATCGAGGGAAAGATGAATGCAGCATTGTACAGAGACATCCTTGATGAAAACCTGCACCAGAGCGCTCTGGACCTCAGACTGGGGCAAAGGTTCATCTTCCAACAGGACAACGACCCTAAGCACTCAGCCAAGATAACAAAGGAGTGGCTACAGGACAACTCTGTGAATGTCCTTGAGTGGCCCAGCCAGAGCCCAGACTTGAACCCGATTGAACATCTCTGGAGAGATCTGAAAATGGCTGTGCACCGACGCTCCCCATCCAACCTGATGGAGCTTGAGAGGTCCTGCAAAGAAGAATGGGAGAAACTGCCCAAAAATAGGTGTGCCAAGCTTGTAGCATCATTCTCAAAAAGACTTGAGGCTATAATTGGTGCCAAAGGTGCTTCAACAAAGTATTGAGCAAAGGCTGTGAATACTTATGTAAATTTGATTTTTTTTGTTTTTTATTTTTAATAAATTTGCAAAGATTTCAAACAAACTTCCTTCATGTTGTCATTATGGGGTATTGTTTGTAGAATTTTGAGGAAAATAATGAATTTAATCCATTTTGGAATAAGGCTGTAACATCACAAAATGTGGGGAAAGTGAAGCGCTGTGAATACTTTCAGGATGCACTGTATAGTGGAAGGAGTCTTCACATCAGCACTTTGGAATAGTATGCTTTCTGCCACAGGAGAGTTTTAAAGTCAGGGGACTTTCTGGTTTTTCTGTAACATGAAAAGCTTAGACGACATGTTGTCTAAAATAAGGAGAGAGAAAAAATGAGTATCCCCTAGGTACCCAATAAAAATTAAGACTGAGACTCAAGCCCTTCCCATTATAAATTGACCCAGAAGTGGAACTGTGAGCCATCTTGAGCATTACATTTGGACTTAACTTCTAAGGAACGTGAATGTGTAAAATGTGTTTAAATATACATGTACCTTGTAATGTGCTCTAGAGATCAGTTATTGTTCCAAAGAACTAGGCCCATCCTGAAGCGAGATATTGAGGTTTCTGTAAACAGCTGTATAAACAAAATTTGTTGTGTGCCATGACACAAAGATGGCCGTTGTAGTTAAACCAAGATTTTTTTTTAAACAAGGTGGTTTTGCAAAGCCAATACATAGAGGTAATCATGCAAAAATAAATAAATAAATAAATGTTTTTAAAAATAAATTTCGGTCAAGCAACCAACTTGGACCACTTGAGATAGAATGACCAACACACACACCACTGTATGATTACAATATGGATATATCTCATTCATTCATACACCAGAATTCTCTGACACACATTTTCTGCTGGCTCTGTTTTCATTGTCGCTATGAGGAACTGACTGGGACGAGAGCTATGAGTCATGTCTATAATTCTTACCATATGTGTGTCTAAGACAGAAGGGGGGTGGGGTGAAGGAAAGGGGGCTTGGCTGCTACTTGTGTGAGAAAGAATTTAAAAAGGGGAATAAGGGAGCAAAAAGAGAATGAGAGCGAGAGAGAGCAGTCTGGGGCTATAGAGGATTTATTGAGAAATAGGGGGAGGGATAAAGTAACAGAATACTAAGGCACACATTGAGAAAGTGGGACTGAGGCACTGTGGCAGATAGAGAGTGTAGTGGAGGAAACTTAATAGCTGGATTCAAATAAAATGACTAGAGACGTGGAAAGTTTTCTCTGAATATGTTTTTATATCTCACAAAATGACTAAGAGAAAATGATATAAAATAGAGATCTAAAGAGAAGAGTGGAGTTGGACAGTAGTAGAGAGAGGGAAGAGTAAGCTTAGTAAACTAAGTATGCTTCACTTTTTACGTGTATGCTAGTGACAGTGGAGCTGTGTGTGTTCCATAATATAATATAGAATTTGGCCTTATGAGTGTGTGAAATGGTTGAGAGAGTTGGAGAGTAGGGGATCATATCACTCGATAATTAAACTTGAAGTAAACTGAAAATCCAGCAGAACTTAGGTTGCTTATAATAAGTAAAGAGAAAGGTCTTTAACAGGAAACAAACAGGGAGAAAAGGTGAATGATAGCTCATAATGTTAATGGTAATGATGTTGGGTCAAAGGATCAAAGCAAATTTACTGGAAGGAAAGATGAAACAAAGGGGAGAGAAAGCTGAAGAAGCACAAAAACAGTTTAAATCTCTAAATGTTTATTAAACATGTGCTGATGTTTCTGGCATGTCCAGAACCACATTTCTCACAACTTATATTTCTCAAACATGATTACATTATTTTCCATGGTGTCAAAAGATTCACTTTTTACTGAAAGCAATAATAGAAAAAAAGATGATTGTATGTATCCGGAGAGTAAACTTTTTGAATTCATGATAAAAAATAATAATAAAATAGTGTTACATCACTCTCTCTTTTTCAGTCTCAGTATTTGGGCTGTTTGTTCCTGCACTCGGGTTGGCCCCTTTGTTTGGGTGAGAAGGTGGTGGTCCAGCTTTCTACTCTTGACTGGAGGCTCTTGCGAAGCAACGACTTCTACCTGCAGGTGGTGCCATTCTCCACGCGCTGTCCCCGCCTGGCCCTCAAGTGTCTAGCTCTGGGTGGCCGTAATGTCCAGGAGGTCTTAGTTCCTGAATCTCAGCACCCTCTGGTGTTTACAGCAGAGTGGCTGCACTGCATCAACAAGGAACGTGGTTGCAAGAGAGAAGGTGAGCTTGATAGATTGATATTTGTATAGTTACATAAGATTACAACATACGTACATGCAATGCTAAACCTTTGCCTTCATGATATTTCTTAATATTAATTCATTCTTAATTTTCATTTGTATCTAAAACATTTCTTCTCTGTTACCGATTACTTGTTTAATCAAAAGCATAATTTACTTAAACTGATTATTGTATGCCATGTATATTAAAGCTGTGAAAGCTGTGAATTAACACTGAAGTTAATGTTCATATTGGAATTACTTAAAGCATGTGTTCCCATACACAGATTGGCTGCAGGTCACAAAATATTTAATGTATAAAACCACGCAAAACCACATAAAGTGAAAACCATCAAAACACTGTCACTAGAATTTGGAATATGGGTATAAAATGCTCTGGAAGTAGAAAAAATAATGCACAGTTCCTTGCTACTCTATACAGCCACCTAGCACACCGATATCACTGGTGCATGGTTGCTTTTTCTCTCAAGATATTCATATTTCAAAGCATTTACCACCAACTGGTGTATTCATGTGGGTATAAACGGTATATACTGTTTATATATAATATATGGGTATAGATGGTATGAACAGTCACTTTCAGTCCCAATGACCTTGTAAGAAAGCAGGATTGTTTTAACAATTATATGTAACAATTATGGTAATATCTTTTGCTGATAAGGGACAGTGAGTTCATGGTTATTACAATTTGCATGGGCTCCCCATCTGGTCTGCAACTTGCACCCAAGTCGGATGTCACTTAGGGACACCAAAGAAACAGCCCTGAGTATATGGATAGCTACAGTACAGTAATTGCGTTTTCCTCTAAGTGATGCCTCTGAATGTGTGGGATCAGTCAGGCAGTTACTCCATCAATTTTATATTAGCAACTGTTAGGTACATGAGGCTAAAAGGTTAAAGCTTTGTGTTTTGATTTCTCTTATTTCTATAAAGTGAATCATTTGACTGACTTTTTAGAAAGTCAATCACTTGTCAATCATTTTCTTTTGTTTTTTCTTTCTTTTCAGGTGGAGGTGGTTTAGATACTTGTCTGGTTAGTACTTCTGATGGAGTGGTACGTATTCCATGGGACGAGGTTGTTTACCCAAAACTACTACACAACCCCACCGACCTGGAGCTTCCTTCCACACACCCCCCTGCCCTTGATTACCTTTCTCCAAACACAGGGAGTCTGGGATGGTGTTCTTCCCCTGGAGATCCTGACGCCTGGTCCTGGGATGAAGAGGACGATCTTCCTCCAGATGGCAATGAGGCTGATAGTGACTCTATGCTGCGGCACCTCAGACAAGCCAGTGATGGATGTGGGGATTATGTGGAGCTCCTGGAACCTCGAGGAGGTCCAGATGGTGGCACTGATTCCAAGCAGCGCTATTTGGAGATGCATGGGATCTGCAAAACCAAAACTTTGCCGTTATGTAGGCGAAGCAAGGCCTTTCGAATTCGGCGGGGTAAGGCCTGGGGGTACGCGAAGACTGAGATCAGTGGAAGGACGGGGAGCTTACGTAGGAGGGACAGCAACAACAGCGGGAAGAATATTGGAGGTGCTCGCAAGGATTTGGTCAACTCTCGACCCCCACCTCGAGTCATTGATCTGGTGCGAGAGAGACAGCCATCCCATGAGTGCATTCAGGACTCAGATGAGGGTGGTGGAGATGCAGTAGTCATGGATAACCAGGACCTTTATTTAGAGGGTCCATCCAAGGAGAGAAGGCCTGGTGTGGGTGAGGAGAGGAAAGGAGCTGGAAGCACACTACCCTGGGAAGAGTGCCATAGAGGAAGGGCCAGCAGCAGTGAGCTGAGCTCTAGAAGTAAATATATCAACAGAATAGACATTCATACTACAGGAACTATAGGGGCGGACCAATCAGATCAGGATCAAGGATTCCACTCAGACTGTGTTTTTGAGGATGATAAGTCAGTGGCTGAAGGTGAAACATTGCGTAATGCGACAGCAGGTGTGAATAATGTGTCTGATTGCAGCGGACATTTGGTTAATGGATCGAAAGCAAAGCTAAACACACAACCAGATTCATCTCAAAACAGGGAGTTAAACTCTTCCCACAATGATCAAAACTCAACCAAAAACTCAGGAAACTCCAAAGGACAAAAAGGAAAATGTAATGAACATAGGAAACCAGAAAAAAATCTTTCTCAACCAGGTACTGACAACATTGCTGGTGAAAGGCAAGTTGGGAAATTGGAGGAACATGTGTGCCCCAGGGGAAAGGACGTCAAAGTGGGAGGATCTCGTGCACCCAGGTATAACATCACCAGAGGTGGGTAGAGTAGGCAAAATATACTTGAGTAAACAAGTAAAAGTGTATATATATGTATGTATGTATATATATATATATATATATATATATATATATATATATATATATATATATATATATATATATGTATATAAAATAAGTAAGTATATATATATATATATATATATATATATATATATATATATATAGAGAGAGAGAGAGAGAGAGATCGACCGATAGATAGATAGATAGATAGATAGATAGATAGATAGATAGATAGATAGATAGATAGATAAAATTCCTCCATAACCAACCTGAGTATGAGAAAAAGTGTCAAACTGCATATTTGTTTATTTTTAAAAAGACTTCACTTTGACTGAGTTGCAGTTTTACATCACATTTCATACAATATGAGATGATACTCTATAATCCATTATAATTCTTTTTGGAAAATTAATGGGCTACTGTAAAATTTTATTATTTTCAAAAAGTACGTACTGATATCATAGTGATAAAGACTTTTGTTATAGAACATGATAAATATGTAATCTAAAATGTAATATAAAAATGTTACTGGAGGTAAATGATACAAAAAAAAAAACATGATCAGCCAAAACATGACAATTCTATTAAAGGTTTAACTAGTTACTACCCACCTCTGAATATTCCACAATTATGGGTCCACCTACAGCCTGTTTCATTTATCAAATTTTTGCTGTTATTGATATTATTCTTGTTCAATTTTAGCTGTTATTTATTTATGTAATTTTATATTGTTTTTCATAAATAATAATTATAGTCACACACGTATATGCTACTTAGTTTCCTGTTTTCTGATTATCTGTGTCAGCTGTGTCTTTTTCCTTTACTTCACTTTTAAAATTTACAGTCATGTGAACAAATAAGTACACCCCATGGAAATTGTTGGCTTTTTTGTCATATTTGGACAAGCAAACATTTGATCCTCTTTGAAACACTCCATCAAATGACACATAAAATTAACATTTTAAAGTAATTTTCACAATTTAAATGAACAAATAAACAGATCAGCCACATGGAAAAAGTAAGTACACCCCTACATTTATCACTCCTTCAAATCCATGAAATTAGAATCAGGTGTTCAGGACTGGGTGCCAGTGATTAGAACCTGTTTAGGGAGTGTAGGTGGAACCTGTCTTATTTATACCCCTCTCATATCTTGTGTCTGGTGTTCCCTTTGTCATTGAAGTGTGTGGTGTCATCATGCCAAGGTCTAAAGAGTTCTGTAATTCCTTTAAAAAAAGGTTGTGGATGCCTATGAGTTTGGCAAAGGATTTAAAAAGATCTCCAAATGATTTGAAATACATCGTTCCACTGTAAGGAAAGTAATCCACAAGTGGCGCAGATTTTAAATGACTGCCAATTTCCAGGATTGACCGTCCCACAAATTCGGCCCAAGATCAGAACGTCTGATGCAAAAAGAAGTCTCCAAGAACCCCAAAATTTCATCACAGGATCTGCTAGTAAGTCTTGCAACTGTTGGTGTCAAAGTGCATGTGTCTACAGTCAGAAAGAGATTGCACAAATTTGACCTGCATGGGAGGCGTTCCAGGCAAAGGCCTTTGCAAGACTACAGTTTGCCAAAGAGCATATAGACAAAGGCCAGGCCTTGTGGAATAATGTGCTCTGGACAGATGAATCACAGATAGAGTTGTTTGGCCACAGTAACAGCAGACATGTTTGGAGCAGACCAAAGACAGCTTTTCATGAGAAGCACCTCATTCCACTTGTGAAGCATCGTGGTGGAAATGTTATGGATTGGGGTTGCTTTGCTGCCTCAGGGACTGGACAGCTTGAATCAACTATGAATTCTGCATCATATCATAGAGTGGTTGAAGATAATGTGAAGCCATCTGTCCGAATGATCCTAATCACACTAGCAAATCCACCAAGGAATGGCTCAAAAAGAAGAAATGGGGGGTTATGGAATGGTCTAGTCAAAGCACAGATTTGAATCCCATTGAAATGTTGTGGGGGATTTGAAACAGGCAAAGAAAACCTTCAAACATCTTGCATCTGAAAGATAATTGCATGGGATAATGGTCAAAAATTCCACCAGGCCTGGTGAACAATTATCCTAAATTGGGCAATGCTAGCTTCTGAGGCCAAGGGTATACTTACTTTTTCCACAGAAGAATATCACATCTATTGAAATTTCTGTTGAATAAATGATTGAAAAATCTAATCTTCTTAGTGGTTTTGTTCAAGTATATCAACTTCATTAATAGGTAGTGTTTCAAAGACGATAAAATGTTTGCTTTTCCAAACCATGGGGTGTACTTATTTCTTCACATGACTGTACTATGGCAAGTGTATAGCCTGAAGTTGAGCGATGAAGCCTGGACTGTAGTCAGCATTCCAGTTCATTTAAAAGGTGTTCGGTGAGGTTGAGGTCAGGGCTCTGTGCAAGCCACTCAAATTCTATTACTCCAACCTTGGCAAACCATTCCTTCAGAGACCTTTTTGTACAGGGGCACTGTCATGCTGGAACATGTTTGGGCCTCTTAGTTACAGTGAAGGGAAATTGTAATGCTACAGTGTCCAAAGGTATTCTGTACAATTTGTGGCAACAGTTGGGGGAAGACTCACATATGAGAGTGAAGGTCAGTTGACCACAAACTTTTGGGCATATAGTGTATACGTAGTGGTATGGTATTATCTAAATATTTAATGGTTTTGTTTGTTTTTCATTTGCTTATAGGAGAAGGAGGAAAGCTAAGGGTGGAAAAAGGAAGGGTAAATCTGGTGGCCGTGGCAACCCTAAAAACAAAGAAGACCCTGAAAGTTCCACAAAGGGTCAGAAGAAAGCAAGCCAACTACCCGAAACATCTGATTCACCGGCTAAATCACCTCTCTTCAAAGATACCCATTCAGATGAGGGTAAAAATACAGTAAAGAAGCTAGCGAATGGTCATGAAGTAGAGCCAAAATTTACTGATGGGACTGGAGGTTTGTTTGAATCCAAAAGCTCACAGGGTTGGTGTTGTAGACTTGTGCTTGCAGTACATTACATTTTGTCTGTTAATTGGCAGAAAAACAACCAGATGGCCAACAAAAAATCTTCCCAGATGCTAAGGCTCAATCAGAAGCAGCTTCACCTGATCATTCACCAGAAGAGATTATACCATCAGCATCTTCTGACCAGTCAAAGGCACCATCTCCGAAAGCCCCTGCTCTGCTTAGAGAGTTAAACGAAGATCTGCTCCAGTCAGGAAAGTTCATAGTCACAGGTAAACTGGATAACTGGATAACATATGTAGAATATATGATATACGTGATAGAATATGTTATAATATAATATAATATAATATATAGAGTATAACATAGAATTCAATCTGCTGTCTTTCATCTTAAACTCCTGTCTTTCTTTATCTGTGTGAAGGTACTGTGGATAGACTGGGACGTGGGTTGGTTATTACAGAAGCACACGTACCTGAGGAGGGTCATAGTCTCAGTGACATTGTGCAGCTGTTATCCTGTTATTACACCATTACCAGGTAACTAACAACCTGTATAGCATTCAAATAACTTGGACAGGAAAAGGATCCAAAATACTAATATTGCTGATGGTAAATGAAAACTAGTGAAGTTATGTTTGACATAATGTTTTCTTTGGTTAGACCATATACTATGTGCGTCCAATCTGCTGTAAAATAATGAAAAATTATATGCTCAGCAAAAAAAGAAACGTCTCTTTTTCAGGAGACTGTATTTTAAAGATCATTTAGTAAAATCCAAACAAGCTTTACAGATCTTTATTGGAAAGGGTTTAGAGTCTAAACATTTTCCAATAAAGATCTGTAAAGCTTATTTGGATTTTACAAAAACAATGGTTTAGACAATGTGTTTCATCCTTATTCAGTGAACCATAAACAATTATTGCACATGCACCTGTGGAACAGTCCTTAAGACACTAACAGTTTACAGGCGCTAGGCAATTAAGGTCACAGTTACAATAACTTAGGACACTAAAGAGACCTTTTTATTGACTCTGAATAACACCAGAAGAAAGATTCCTAGGGTTCCTGCTCACCTGCGTGAACATGGCATAGGCCTGCTGCAGGGAGGCATGAGGACTGCAGATGTGTCCAGAGCAATAAACTGCAATGTCTGTAATGTAAGACACCCAAGATAGTGCTACAAGGAGACAGGAAGGACAGCTGATCGTCCTTGCAGTGAAAAATTACATGTAACCATGTATCCCCCCAAGACGTGATCGAGAACTGGCAAATGCCTTGGTGGAAGAGTGGTGTAACATCTCACACCAAGAACTGACCAATCCGGTGCAGTCCATGAGGATGAGATGCACTGTAGTACTTAAAGCAGCTGCTGGCCACCACATACTGACTGTTACTTTTAATATTGACCCCCACCCCCCCCCCCCCCCCCCCCCCTGCTTTGTTCAGGGACTCATTATTCCATTTCTGTTTGCCAAATGTCTATGAAACTTGTTCAGTTTATGTCTCAGTTGGTGAATGTTTTTTATGTTAATATAAATATTTACACATGTTAAGAAATTTGCTGGGAAAAAAAGCAGTTGAATGGTGTTTTTTTTTTTTTTTGCTGAGTATATAAGAAATGCAAACATACAACCAAAAGGACCTTTGGAGAAAAAAAATTCCCCCAAATGTAACTGATGAGCTAGAACATGTTTGGTGACCATAGTTACCACTTTATGTTTGCACTGGAGCTATGAATGTATTCTAGCCAACAAGCAAGTCACTCCTAAATCCTGCCTACGCAATGGAAATATATGGCTCTAACCACATACAGTGCTTTAGTAATATCATACAGACCTGCCAGAACCATTTATGACACTGTTGGACTTACCGTAATGTATATTTAAAAGCAAAAAAATAAAAAATAAACTCACCATGTACAGCACTGTAGCTGAATGCTTTAATGTTATTGTAATTGCCATTTTAGACATTTACTTTTATTCTTGGTGCTCTTTAGATTCTGCCAACAAAACACAAACTTCTCCCTAACTATCCAAAGCTGGTTTTGTAGACGATAATAGTTTCACTCATTCATTAACTTATTCATTCATCTTCAGGGCCCACTTTATCTTGATAAGGGTCATGGTAGATCTGGAGCCTATTCCTGTAAGAGTTATTAATCTGTGGAGGCGAAGATCCAGCACAGTGAAAGGAAGTGGTAATTTAGTACATTATCCAGAACCTTAGTATCCAACACACTGCAGTCTTGTGAGACCATAATACAAGATTGATAACTAGTCCAATATTGTGACAGAGACTTATGAGGCCTCAAGAGATTGCAAGCCCAAGACCACAAGAACAAGCTGGTTTTCATGCTCTTTAACCCTTTCATGCATAGTGGTCACTACAGTGGACAGCCATTCAAAAGCCATTTTGTGGATATTGCAAGGATTTCAATAGAATAGGTGTATAACAGCCACTAGAGTGGACACTAATTATTCGTTTGAATACATGCAGTCCACTGGAGTGGACATTTCAATAACTTTTTGAAAAATGTATGTAAAAGTAAAATGAAGGTAAAATATTTTTTTTATGTCTAAAAAACACAGAGAAAAATATCCTTGATCAGGATTTCATAATTCATGTATGAAAGGGTTAAAACAAAATACATTTTACTCAACATAACCATATTTTAACTCCCTGTATTCTTAAGTGTAGGTTCCCCCTTATCCCCAAATTAGTTCCTTTGTGGGCATTAGTCCAGGACCCTTGCCTACACTGAGCTGACATTCCTCTGACAAGCTGACAAGTCTCCATTACTGAACAGTGGAGAAGTTCAACAAAACAGACTTCATGTAAAAACTGTAATGAATTTTCAAGCAGTACATGTAACCATGGCAAATGCCTTGGTGGAAGAGTGGGGTAATATCTCACAGCAAATTCTAAATAAATTTCCGGGTTACACAACTGCACTATTTGACCATGTAGCATTAGCACATTTATAGAAAGGATTTATTTATAATTGCACTATCCGGTGTCACCCAGATGAGGATGGGTTCCCTTTTGTGTCCTCTCAAGGTTTGTTCCTCATATCATCTCAGGGAGTTTTTCCTCGCCATCTTCAGTTCTGGCTTGCTCATTAGGGATAAAGTCATATATTTAAAATCTATATCCTTAATTTATATATTACTGTAAATCTTCTTTGAGATGATGTTAAAAGCACTATACAAATAAAAATGAATTGAATTGAATTCCTAACATTCCTAATTTGGATTAAGTTACTAAGTTACTTTTTAACTTTTTTTTTCTTTTTTTATTTCAGACCTTCAGCCAGAGAAAAGGGCTTGACAGTGCTGGTGGACAGTAGGCAGGCTTCTCCTTCTGAGCTTTGGTTTTCTGCCTTGAGTTCATTCAAGGTGAGACATTGTATTATTAGGATACAATTATTATGTATATGTACATATATATGTGTGTGTATACATTTGCATGCATGTGTGTGTTCAGGCTCAGACAGCTGCAGGCCTTGGCTGTGTTCTCATTCTTACAGACGAAGAGCAAGAATCAGCCTCATATACGCTGGATGGGATAGAGGTGCCTCACATAACTCCACCTTGCATGATAATAATAATAAATAAATAAACACAATGAACCATAAAATAAATAGTAATCCTAATTTCCAATCATTAAGAGTGAGCAACATAATGGAACCATGTGATTTTAAATTAGTCTTTTTTTTTTTAAACTCATGCAGGTACACACAGTAAAAGGAACTGGAGTCCTTCAGCAGTATGTGGATAGACAGCAGCTAACTAAAGAATTGGATGGAGACTTTGAGCACTCACATAATGACTGGTTATCCTTCAGACTGGTGAGAATTCCTCTATTTGTACATATTGACTGTTAAAAGAAACCAGAATAAAGCTGTTTAGGCATGTTCAAAAGATGACATTGTATGAAGGTGGGAAGTAATGTTTACATGGTTTCCGCGGGTCCTTAAAAAGTCTTAAAATGTCTTAAATTCCTTAATGTAAAACTAAGGCCTTAATGTAAAACTAAGGCCTTAGTTTCAAAAGGTCTTAAAAATGCAACCGAACCGACACCATAACGCAGATTTAGATTTTATTTTCACTCGTTGCTTTTTGAAATAGTAAACACATGTCACTGTGTTGCAATCTATGTTTTAGAGCGGCTCGGTTCACAGTAAACGCCGCTCCACACCAACTTCATCTCTGTCTGTGCTGTGAGTTTGAGTTGCTTATAACCTGCATTAGACATAACACATGACAGATTCACTTTGGTTTTATGTTATTGTAATCTGAAACATTTGTTGTGAGCAGCGGTCTACTGCAGTTCACCTGATTGGTAATGAGAAATCTCTTCCTGCGGTTCTCCGCCAAAATAAAAGCCACAAGGTCTAACGCATAAAAGTGAATTAAGTCAGAAAGGTATTACTATTGTTATATTACTATTTGTACCCCAGATAAAAATGTATAATTATTATTATTATTATTATTATTAGTAGTAGTAGTAGTAGTAGTAGTAGTGGTAGTAGTAAGTATTATTCAGTGCAATAGTAATATTACAAAATAGCAACGTTTTAAAAAAATTTTTTTTTTTTCTTCTTTACAATAATTAATGTATATTTATAACACTACTTGTTACATTACTCTGGCATTAAATTACAAAAAAACAACAACTAGTAAACACTGCTACAAGGGGGTTTCTAATACAGCCGCTGATGGTAAATTTCACATCTTTTTCTCTTCTGACTACCGAAATCCATCTCTCTGTATTTTTTTCCTGTCTTGGAAAGTCATGGGAAGGAAATACTGGATTTTTTCTTTCACTGTTGGAGCAAATGGTAATACAAAAAGGATATTCGTTGTGGTCTCCCATATACCTCTGTAGAATACCCTGCTTTAGTTTACTTAAACACAGAAATGGATGTATATGCATGAAAACAATCCATTATAGCTGATATGATAAAGTGATGTGCAGGTCTTAACATTTTTTTGGAAATGTCTTGAATATGGTATTAAAAAGTATTTAAAAATCTGAAGGGCTGATAGCTGCGGATACCCTGTATTTAATCATTTGATGTGGATATGAACTAATTTGAGAAAAAAACAATTTACCAGCCTCTGTAACTGCTAATTTGTCAGCAATTGTATTTTAAAAAAAAAAAAAAAAAGCATATAAAATTTCAGTGCACTTGGTTCATTTTGCCTGGGGAACTAAAATTAGGTAGATGATTTAACACCATATATACCATTGCACTGTTGAATTCTCAAAACTGATTGGTCAAAAGGTATTTCCAGCTACAAGTCAAATCACAGGTTTATATTATTAACGTGCTAATTCTAATACATTATCTCCATTATATTTATACTATTATTTCTATAGTAACAACTAATTCACAGTGGCTTGTACGGTGGACGATCCACAGGATAAAATGTGTAGTTGCTGATATGGTTGTTGATATAAAGTGTGAGATATTTATTTAACATTTTTAGTAGGAGTCACCAGTGTCAGTGCTTTGTAACAGTCAGATGTAATGCTGTTCCTTTAGATTTTCATTAGCCAGATGGAGGGTTTTGCAGTTTCTTTACAGGAATAAAGAATTGGCAAATTGTGGTGGTATAAGAATAAAAACACTTCTGGATGTGCTCTTGTACCTAACCAATCAACTTCTGAATGATAACAGCCCTCCATTTTGCATGGAGCTGCATCATACCACCCAGCCATTGATAATTTTCCTATAAAAGCACGCCTTGTCATGTTTTATTCCTTACTTATCCAAGTGTACCAGTGTACCAGCAGCAGTATCTTATATACTGTTCTTGGTTTCCTCTCCTTGCATGTAGAGCCTGGAACATTTGACTGAACGCTGTGAGAGTGTCCTCTCTCTGTTGGAAGATGCACTAATGTCTATGGGCACAGAACCACTGCCTGACTGTATTAAGGTAATGTAGTAATACAATATTAGTATTTTAGTATACATTGCATTCACAATGTATTCAAACCCTGTCCTCTCTTTTCCTATTTTCTACATTACAGCCTTTTGAAAAAAAAATTGTTCAATTATTATTTTCTTTATCAGTCTGAATCAATCCTCCATAAAATGGTGTGCATGTGCAGAGGCTAATGAGTAGTGATTACAACCAAGTGAGACTGATTGGTGGTAATTATGGTGAACAGTTTAGTATTATAGAGATGGTGAGCTCTGAAGGCTTATGCTTGCTTTTAACGATGTGTACGCATATGCAAGATGGCTGCCACTTGTATCTTGTGGTTGTGTGGAGTGTCGTTTTTGCACGTCCTCAGAAATTAAAGCTACATCTCCGTGTGGTGCAATACCAGTGTTGCACCATGTGACAGGGTGACCACAACTAACTAACCAAACTATTGTTGTGTCTCATACCGCATACTTATATACTGTTCTAGACAGTTATTGAGTAATAATACTAGTTTTTATACTGGTTGTCCAATTATGTTTAGTGTTTCAATTTTAAAAACACTCTAGTAGTCTTCAAACCTGTTTTATGTACCCATCTTCTTTATTTTCTAGATTTGTGAATACTTTTGAACCTAAGGTCATCATTTTCTATATAAAATGGAGCTCAGGACAACAATCACGACCACAGCAGAAAGTTTTAACAGAGCCTGTCAGTCTGTTAAACATCGCTTTTTTTTTTTTTTTTTTTTTTTTTTTTTACAGTTTTACATTTCACAATTTGACTAGGAAACTTAGGAAACATAGATGCAGCTCGGGCTGCCACAGCTTCTGCAAGCGCAATTCATGATCTGTCAAATGAGACCATTGCCTGTTTTGTTTCCACTCCAGTCTGTACCACTAAGTGTTGAAAAGCACAAGCAGCTGATGGCTGGTGTTCTGTCTGACCAACGGTTGACAGAGTTACAAAGACGGGGTGGGGCTTGGCTGGCTGGACTGGCTAACGGAACATCCAGATTGGCTCACAGGTCACCAGACTGCAGGTAGCCATAGAGACTGAATTAAATGAATAAAAACAGTATGTGACTCATTAGAAGTTTTCCATCTCTATTTAGGATAAATTATACGCTCCAGAGCAAATTAGTATTTTGACCCAACTCTCTTGGATACTGGATATTTCTCGTAATTTTGTCTTTTGATTTCTACTTCTGATGTTTTATATTTTAAGTGCTGCTTTGGCCGCAACCTCCAGTCTCTATGACAGTGTCGATGATTCACTCCATCGACTGGTGCGTGTTTCTAATCAGAGAAGTCATGACCTGGAAGCACTCAGTAGACTGGCAACTCTAGTGGACAAACTGGATAAGGTGCTCAAGATCCTTCCAGTCTTGTGGAACTGATTTCTATTCACCGATATATTAATTATTTTATAGATTGCAAATCTTTCTCATCCTTAGTGCGAGACTGAAATAGACCGTGTGCAGGAGCAACTGGAGGAATATAAGGATCCTCCTCAATCACTAAGCCGCCTCTCACTCAAACAGCAGAAGTTCAAAAGCTTCAGGGAATCTGCCATGGTGAGTGTGTGTGTGTGTGTGTGTGTGTGTGTGTGTGTGTTGTACAATGAAGTTATAGATGTCATTGTGTGTGTACAGGAACTTCACAGTGAGACACTAGTAGTGCTGGGTGAGGTCGAGAGCTGGTCTGAGCTGGAGTGGGGAGGCCTGACGGCAGTCCTTGAGCGACTCCCATCGATAAGAGAGAAAGTGAGAGGAATGTCTCACTGCCTGTCTGACTGCTGGACCCAACTGGACAACACCCAGAGACTACTGTCCACTCTTACTGAGGTACCACATGCACATACATCACATAACCATACACTTCTACCCCCACACAAGCACATATTTAATACTAATACTGCCTCCATTTACAGGCCTCCCAGTGGTGCGATGTGGTCTCTTCCTCCTCTCCACATTCCACGCCTTCCTCTCCTCTGTCCTCTCTCCCTCCCATCCCTCCATCCCGTTTCCAAGATGCACGAGCTTTGGCCCTTGAGCTTGGTGGTGGTGCTCTGTTGGACCTGTGGGCCCAGACTCTGGAGCGTTACCAGCGCACATTAGCACAATTCAAGACTCGCATGCTTCAGGCTGAGCGTGGCATGCCCACCAACCATGGTCAGGATCCCAGTGTGGGCATGGCACAGGTGCCAAAAACACCCATCTCCAGTACCTCTAGTTTGTGGGAGATAGAGGGAGAGGGAGATGGAGGGTGGTGTGGAGGAGGAGGTGAAGCAGGGCTGCAGTCCTGGGGCTCACTGGCCTCACTGTTCCGTCCACAGAATTGCTCTACGCTGAAGATAGGAGAAGAGAAGAAGAAAGAGGGAACTGCAGGAGCTGCGGGGGGAGGGAAGTTCCTGCAGAACTTGCTAAACCCAAGCAAGAAAAGTGTGAGTTGTAGTTTCTGCATGTATTTGAGCGCAGTTTTTGCATTGTTAAGAGAATGTATCACAGTGAAATGAGAGGCTTTGTGGTTGTGATAGTGTGGAGGGTTCTAACTATGAATCCACTATCAAGAACTGTTTTTATTTTATCATTGTAATACTGGCCAGACAGGAATTTGTGTTAGTAAAGCAAGGAATGTCACGTTCCGGAACGTAAGGGAGGATGGGACGGATGCAAGTGCAGTTAAAGAGTTTTATTAAAGGAGATAAAGGCAGAAAATCCAAATCAGTAATCCAAAGCATGGTCAAAAACATGCAAAAGGTCAGATGATCGGCCATAATCAGAGTCGAGAAACGAGGTCAGAGAACATGAAACGAAACGAGAAACAAAGAACAATCGCTTGGTATGAGATAAACTCAATACTACGCAATGTGCTCTGAGACAGGAGGGGTTTAAATGACAAACGTGCTCATGAGTTAAACACGGGCAGCTGAAAACAATAATGCCACAGACTCGAGAAATAACCAGTGACAAAACAGGGGCAGAGTAAGAACATAACCATAACAAAAGCAAATGTCCAATGTAAACAAAGTCACTGTCAGGAAAGACCGAAAAGCGTGTGTTCACTAAGCGCTCGCGCACGCGCATGTGCTTCGGTTTTCAGCGCACACTGCAATATTGCAGCGCTGACTCAAGGGGAAATCATGACAAGGAAATAGAATTATAATCAATATCAATCCATATCACCAATCAAAACATAACAGGAACACAAAAAACCCCCACAGAAAACACCAAAAAAAAAGTCTTGGGTTACAGGAATCACCAGAGAAGGAAAGTGAGCTCAGACCTTTGTTAGAATTTTGCCAGAGTTCACAAAGATATTAGATGAAAAAAAGACAGGTGAAACGTACTCCAGTGGTTGAGAAAACCAACTGGAAGAGCAGTTATGGTTGAGGCAGGGCCAGCTCCCTTGAGTTTCTCAAAGCAGGATGGTTCTAACTAGGTGCTGGAGTCCTGGTAGGGATTGGTGAATAGCAGGAGCTGAGGGTATACCTAGATCATTCACTTAATTGTGCAGTTTGGCATGGGGTCAGACTAGAGCTAGTTTGCATTTGTGAGGTATAACAGAAGGCATAAATAGACTGACCGTAAGTGAGAGAGAACACAGACATCTCCATTCACCAAAGGCGGAGACCTCAACAGATAGTATTCAGGGCAGAGAGCATAGCTGTGTTATGTAGCAATGATTTATCAAACTTTAATACAAAATGTTATGCAGTTATTAAAAGACAAGCCAGATTTTTTTGGGTTTTGTGTAAACTGCATTTACTATTTTTATGAAAAATGCATTTTCCTGTAGAATTTGACAAAATTGTATTAGTTTTCCTCAAGTTTTTTGTAGTGGACTCAACTTCTGTGTCCTACTTACACCACATGATTACACTGGGGATTTTTTCTGTTTGCATTCAAGTTGTATAATTGTCCTTTTGTCCATAGCAAATAATCTTTGTGTCTCCCCACCCCCCCACCCCCACCTCACTTAGCCCACTGAAGCTCCCCTCCCTCCGAAACCACCTCGCAGACGTCACCCAAGCTTTGACCTCCAGGCCTTGCTGGCGCCCCGTCGTTCAACTACAGCATCACCAAAGCCAGCAGAGGCTCCACTTGCCATGAGCAGCCGCTCATCTCCGCTGTCCTGGCTGGGGAAGAAAGCCATAGCTGAGCCTATCCTAACGGCAGGGATTGCGACAGCTGTACCAGGATGGAGGGATGAGAAAGTTGGAGGAGGGGTAGGAGGAGGGGGTGTGTTGATCCGGGGCGTGGAGGTCAGCAGTAAGGAGGTGGCAGATCATACGGGGCTCACCAGACAGCACGTACTGCTTGGCCGGACTGATAGAGAGACAGGAGTGGAGAGGCCTGGCACTACTGCACAGAGGTATGCATGTGCTTTAGAGAATGTGTGTGGTTTTAAGGATAACTTTTAATCCAGTGTGTAGCTTTTGATTATGATTATGGAACTACTTTATAATGGATATCCCACTGATTTAGGCTATTTCTGTGTGTCTGTGCTCATCATGCAATGTCTTCAATGGCCGAATCCCAGCTGGTTTCCTATTCATTATATACAGTATGCTTAGTACCTGTGATATGACATAATGATGTTTTAGAACCTATATAGTGCCAGACCTACCAACCTTTACACATTTTATATAAGAGCTCCACATTTTACCATCAGAGTAAGGTACTATGAGTTTTCGCTCAAAAGTATGCCAAAAGACTCTTCTTTTTTCCCCCAATAAAAAACAACAGATGAGCCAATCAACATATGAATCTGGAACGATTAATATTTGCATAGGTGCTTTGAACTCCAATATTTACTGTCCCCTGGAAGTCCCACCTTCTTCCCTCCATCTCACATTAGTAATCTTTCAGCTGGCGACTTACTGGGCCTGTTTACACCTGGTCACTTCACGTGTTTTCTCTGATCGGATAGCTATCTGATTGTGAAAAGACCAGGTGTTAAAGCCTTCCGAAACACCTTTGAGACGGATTTATATCCGATCGCTCATACCACATCAGAAGGTGGTCTGAGACGCATTCCAGACGAAACTCGACAAGTCTAAGTGCATCTGGTTGTTGAAACCACGTACATCAAGGCTTTTCTCCTCCCAAATAGAAGTATGTCACTCGCTTTAGCCGTTCCAGAAGCAAAGATGAGCGTGCCTCCTCATTAAATTGCTTTGCAGGCTGATACAAAGATAATCGAAGGTCTGGCGCCCCATTTGGAAACTGGATAGCCAGTCTTGTGCCGTAAAAGAAGCCAGCACTATATTTTCCCACCAGTGTTGACTACTGGCTTTCATCCAGGTATCTTGCTGGGTTTAGCACTGCCGACAGCGAAAATGCTGCACATAATAAGTGCTTCCTTTTGTTGCGTAAGCGTTGTAGCAAGCATTTTCGTTTTCTTTTCGACTGCATTCACAAACCCAAATAGAGCAAAATAACGGTGGCTGCCATTTCAGTTCAGCAGAAATGTGTATTTGCATTTTGCGTGGGAATGGAAGAACGGATATATAACCATTTAGCTGAAACGCATTACATGGCAAATGGAACCATTTTAACAAATCAGATAGCTATCCGATCAAAGAAAACGCATGAAGTGACCAGGTGTAAACAGGCCCATTGATTTCATTGATCAACCTGATTTCCCCGCTTGACAGATGTGGCACCTCACTTTCTGTCAAGGTGAATGGAGCATGTTTTGAGTTCCTTAATGTGAAATAAAGACTATTCTTTTGCAAATAATTTCAATGGAAATGATAATTACAAAGTGATGCAAGTCTAGTCGTGAGTTCCATTCGACCTGTGGAACTGTGAGGAAAAGTGAGGCAAGTCTACTCGTGAGTTCCATTCGACCTGTGGAACTGATCCAGAATGCAGTGCACAACATGTTTTAAATTTCTATACTAGGAATTAAGTAAACAATTCTACTGTGTTGCATGTAACTATCCATTGTCAACATTTGAACTAAAACAGACAAGCAGAAGCTTTTCTCCCTAGTGTCTGATGGTTACAGTAAAAACCCTCTATATACTGTATGCACACTTCTTCTATCTTAGATAAATGATTTCTGAAAGGACTAAGTGTTTAACAGCGTCCTGCCTCTGTTGGATTATGCACTATTCCTCTCCAGGGTTGGCAGGTCTGTAGTGCATTGCAATAGAATTCCAGTTCAGATTGAGGTAGCAGACATGTACAAATAAGTCTAATCCCTTGTAGTGTGAACTTTTTTTGTATTATGTATATGAGAAAATTTGCACTCAACTACGTGGTTAGGTCACTAATATAAACAGTACTTTTACAATCTCTTTCTCTCTCACTTTCTTAGTAAGTTGTATCTGCAGTGGTGTAGGCTGGTCAATTCAGAAAGACAGTACGTAGCTCTATTGAAGGCTGTGGAGGAGACTTACCTCCCTCTGCTGGATAGTACTGATACACCACTCTGTCTGAGAGGAAAGGCTGACTCAATCTTCTCCAACTGGAGCAGCCTTGCCACTTTTCATTCACAGCTACTCCTCCCCGCCATTGAGGGTGCCCTCTCTCAAACGCTACAGCAAACTGACTGCTTCAGCAAATATGTAAGATTTTGTGTCTGTACTTGCACACACTTCTGCATTTCAATGCTTTTCCTTATGTCATCTCATTTATCATGCATGGCTAGCTAGGGGTGAGGGGTCAATGAGGCTCTGTTAAAGGTAGTTCCAGAACTAGTGATGCACTGACTATGAGCCATGATAGCGAGGCAATACTGTCCAATCCTGTTACTAACTGAGCCGACTCAGCAAGCTGAGTATGGTTATGCCTATCAGCAGGGGCATGCTAGCGGCCTGCTTTAAGACAAGATGTGTCATATTCCCATGTGCAAGGTTTGTGTTGTTATACATGTTCATGGTATAAATTACGGTGGCTTGCATAAGTATTCAACTCCCTTAAACTGTTCTCTTTTACCTTTTGGACTTGGGGGTGGCAGGGGGAGACACCAGATGTCATTATAAGTTAATTAGTTACCTGGACACAGACATTTGGTGAACAGCCTCCTCTAGTCATTTAATGGTGCGCTGCAGGATGTTCAAGGTTCGGGATATTTTTTTTCATAACCAAATTTCAATTGATACTTTACCAGAGAATATTCAACTAATAAAGCTGCGTCTGGTTGCACTAGAAAGGGTCATTTAGGGGCTTCATAACAAGGGTGATGCATACACGTATAAACTTTTTTATTTGTAAATAATTTTGCTAATTATATTGATAATCAAAATATGTTAAATCCCTTCCAATATCCAGCCACCATTTATTTTTTTCAGTATTGGCCCTGATACTCAATACTCAATATCAGATCAGTGCATCCCAGGGTGTGACTGACAAAGTTAATGTGCATGGTACAAGAAAAACATTTGTGCTAGATATAATAGATGTTATTGCTGGAGATAAGGATCCCATAAATCAATTGTCATTATTTTAAAAAATACCTTGGTAATATGAGTAAAGTATATGTAATATTTATAAAAAATCTCTTAATTGAAATTGAATTGAAACTGTCTCTCTTACGCAAACACTCAAACTGGAACACTAATACCCAGAGGGATCAATTACTGCAATACTCCCACTACATCCGTATGAAGCCAGAGCTGGACTCCCTGCTGGTCAACCAAGCTGCCGATTTCTTCAAGGTGAGCTCCTGAACTCAAGTGGTAGAATGAGGTTAGTCTTAATTATTCTTTAATATATAATTGGGAGCTAAGCTCCCACCACGTGTCTGGTAATGGGTTCAAAGGAGTGGACGGTCACTGGCTGCATTTTAGCATTTGCTGAAACATTACCATTTGTATCCACTAGGTGGCTAATACAATTATTGAGTACAGAGATAGAATGCAAAGGCAGCATCTGGCCACTTTTTTTGTTCATCCATGACATTATTCTCATGTTCAGTAGATTATTTCACACACAACTGCATGTTATGATGATGCAGCTACAATCTGTGTGTTAATTCCCAAGAATATATGTTATGCAGACATTTTCAACCTTCTGCTAAAGAGCCATTTTCAACTTTTTTTCAACATTTCAACAGCATTTACTTCTTTCTCTCTCTTTCCAGGTAAAGCTGTCCAGCTCTCCTGTGCTCCCCACCATCTCCTTTCCTCAGTGCCTTGCTGTTCCAACTCAAAGACTACAGCACTACTGCGAGATCCTTGAGGAACTGGGAGGTGTAAACCCTGGACCCGACTCTGCCCTCTCCATTATCAGACATGCACAGCGCCATGGAGAGGACCTGAGGATAAGCGACCTCATCACTGGCTGTCCGGTGAGACTTAAAGTGCACAGTATGAATGGGTGATTATAGGGTTTGTGCTTTAAAGTGAATGTGATTAGAGTGGTGATGTCATAGTGTTAAAACTGTGACACAAATATTGCATTTCATTGATTTTGAAAATGTTATATTTAGACAGATTTGCACATATAAGTAAAATTAACTATCCCCGAAACGATGTCCAATCCTTTTTTGTTACAAGTTACATAAGGAGTAATAAACAATGGGGTCTTCAGTGCCATGAAGTTTATTATTTTCCAAAAACAGCACATATGGCAGTGTTTTATTCTTTTTATACCACAGAAATCTGCCAATGATTACAACTTTTATTTATTAAAGAAGGGCATGTTGTAATTTTTTTTTCCTTTTACAATCCTTTTACAAATAAGCTAGTTACTGTTATCACATATTTTACACCTGCTAACAACACCTGTTCCTGCACCAGCCTCTCTTTTTTCTCTCTCAATGCTAATAAAACAGATGAACAATAAGGAAAACAGCTTGCTGTTCTGAAGTCTTTCCATATTAGAAAACAAAAAGTTTTCAAAAAGTTACAGCTTTATCTCAGACTGTTACAAAGCACTGATACTGGAGACTCCTTCTAAAAAACGCAGCCGCGCTGTGCTATAAAGAAGCATATGTCATACTGTACAATGACTATACCAGAAATTTCAAAGAATTTAATGAATGGTGGTAGTGTATATGCAGCGCTTACTTTAACTACTCCAGTAGACTTCCATGGAGGCTGGTGAGAAAGGTGTTGAATGACTAGTGTGTGGTCATTGTTATAATAACATTTTTATATATGCCCAAGGATAATCTCATAGGTCTGTTTTTAATAATTCCCAGAACAATAGAATGTTGTAAATTTTTGTCTCTAATTTATATACTGGAAATGTTTGTCTCAGGTACCTGTGGCAGAACGTGGGGATTTGGTACGTCAGGGCGAGCTATACGTCTGTCCAGGCGGACGGAGAAAGAAGACAGGCATCAGGACTGTGTTTCTCTACCAGCATTACGTTATTCTCACCAAACACAAAACTCCTAGCCAAGGCTGCAGTGCATACACCTTTAAAAACAGCATAAAGGTGCATGAACACACACACACACACATATGCACACACAAACATGGAGTCGGCTGAAAGCTAAACGTGCAATGTTTAAAATAAATAATAAATGAATAAAAAAGCAAACTGTTACAGTGGTGTCGATATTGCTATCAAGAAAATTCTAGCAGGCAGAGAGAAAAAAATAATAAATTGACCATAAAACGCTTAGTTCATGTGAGTGAAAAAAAAAAACAGCATGGCAAAAGTCTCATGACTACTTCATGATTTTGGCCACTGCTCTTGTCTCGACTCAAATTGTCCTATTTGAAAGGTGCACTGATGCAGAACCCTTGCTTTCAGTCTGTGTAAATGACCAATCTTTTGATCTTTTTAGTATGAAATAATCTACCAGTGTGTTTCTGACTTAGACAAGTTAAAATCATTTAGCAAAAAAACAAAGTGTCAAATCCGATGCTTTACAAATAATGTTAATGGTGATAAAAAAAATGTAAAAAAAAAATGCAAACACATGTTCAAGTTTGAGCAGCAGCACAATATCAGTGAAAATCTTCATCCGTGTGGAAGCATTTCATGTTTTTTACTGTCTACTACATTTTTAATAATGCCCCCCCCCCGCGCCCCTTTGGTGGGACTACACGTAATTCCTCTTTGGGTTTGCAGGTGTGGAATTCTTTTCTGACCACTTTTTTTTTCTGAACTAATAGAAAAGCATAATTTTCAGGTATCTTCTGTATCACTGTCATAAAGGATGAAAAATCATAAATGCTATGGCTGTTGTACAGTAGATGTTGGCCCTTCTGCTGCTATAATAGGAAAAAAAGACCAATGGAAGGCAAAATACACTATACCTTAAAGGCTATACCAGTTTTTCAGTGCATGCACACACTTATCATGTCTCTCTGCTTCAGACAGGAGAGATGGGTTTGACCCAAAGCGTTGGAGAGGAGGGTCTGAGGTTTGAGGTTTGGGTGAGACAGACATCTCGCACCAAATACTGTCTCACTCTCCAGGCATCATCTTCAGAGGACAGAGAAGCCTGGACGCATGACATTGCCCAGCTCCTGTGGACTCATGCCATCCATAACACAGGTGAGTACATTACTGTTCAACCTTGGTCATTCCTTTCAAGAAAATGTATGAATTTGTTAACTATTATTTGTGTAGTGTTTGTGTGTACTTCGTGAACTCAAAAAGGGCCATAAATAGACAAAGGTGTTAAAAATGTCTTATTGAGGCAGCATTAAATGTCTTCATTTTAGTTTTAATGAAAATATTTTTTACTGGTTGTTATAATATTGTTTGTGTATAGAAGAAATAATTTCATTTGAGATTTAATTGATCATTAAATCAATTATATTTATTTGTTAACCACAAAGTTTTATTTAATTAATTGAGCACACATCCCGTAATTAAGAAGTAGTTAAATCATTATGGGATGTCATTAATGACCCAGTTTTATATGTAATTAAGAGATCAATATAAGACAGTTTAATTATATTAACTCTGTATGTAGCCTCTTATGAGAAGACTGTAATTTGTCCACCGTGTTCAAAAATTGGTGAAAAAGTGAAACAAGGGAAACTCCGGAGACATGTAAAATATGTGTATAATGAAATGTTTGTAACATGCATAGCTATTCTGGTGGTAATTTGTTTGTTGATGCCTTATTTTGGCTGTTCTTGGGAGAATTTACAATGATTGACATATGGGATAACTGGCAGGTTTCACGGCTCGGCTAGTTAGCAGTGATGAGCGCGATGGAATTGATGGCAGTATTAGCATAAAAGCTGAAGCTGTGGAACCTGATCAGTTTGAGCAGAGTATAAAGATGAGATGGTGAGAGATCTGGACAGACTAAAGGACTATACAAACTGTCTAAAGATGGCAGTCACTACCACAATGCAGGCTGTTGAAACCTTATTTAAGAATTTTGTGAAGTTTGAAAAGATGTTGATGTTCATTATAAACAACGGACAGTCTTTCTGATTATAGAAGCATTTCTTAGATACAAGTCTATAGTATCCAGGTGAGGTCGTCTACAAGGGTCTGGGCATAAACTGTTTTTGGGAAGTCTCAAGTGCAGAAAGCTCCAAGGTCCGGATCAAAACATAAATAAATATTTTGTCTTTGTGTTTTCAAAGAATTGTGTCTAAAGGAATCTCTGTGCATGGGAGTGTCCAGCAAGTTGCTGCTGGATGTGACGGGAACTCAGACATCTGAGCTAGACTCAGGCTTCAGCCTTAATGACAGGGGTATAATATACACGCACAAAAATGCACATTCTCACACATTCACACCATTAATTTTGCATACCCTTATTGTAAAAAAAATTTAAAGAAATAAATTTACTCTAATATGTTTAACACCTTGGTATTCTTTATGTAAACAAATTGTAAAATTGCAAAATAGAGGTGCATTTACATTCTGCCAGTCACAATGTTACGACAGATGCAATATTAGAGATGGATAAAATTCTATATCCATATCAGCAGAAAATGCTGGATCAGAGATCGGAGGAGCCTGTCTGATTTTAGCGAACATACTATTATAAAATTCTATTTATTTTAGCACGTTTACAATGTTTTATTGTTTTTATCTACTTCTTTATAAATACTTATTTAAATATTTGCTTATTTATATGTCATAAAGAAGTAGTGAATGATGAATGAATGACAGCTATGCATTTCTTCCTGTAGAGAAGTAGTGTTTGAGTATGCGTCCTGCGTCAATTAAAAATAGCTTATTTTAAAGCTTTATAAAAACAAATTGGTTCATGCTATCAGGAAATACTCAAGGTTTGAAAACCTTGATTGTATCGGAAAAGAGAAAGCAGTATCGTGCCATCACATACATACACACACACTACTAGCTCTATATTGCAATACTTCATTACTAATACTGAAATTGGTGTCTTATATGCTTTATGTCCACAGGGTGTCTCCAGTGACATTGTATAATGCTTATGTAGCAATTTTCTATATACACAGCATAAGACCTCTACCAAAATGAAAGCAGCTTTCTTTACCCTGCCTTTTTCTCTCTCCCAGTCCAGAGTAGCTGTTCAGACTCTTCCTCAGTTGGAAGTCAGAAAGAAGGAGGTTCTCCCTCCATCGCAAGAGACGCAAAGAAAGATTCAGCACAAACTGTCCATACACAAGTGAGAACTACAGCCAACACACACACACACGCGTTTAATGCTTTTTTTATTTACCTTTTTCAAAAATGCTAAAATATTCACTGACCCCTTCATTAGGGACACCATATACACCGGTAATAATACTGGCTAGGACTCAAAACAGCCTCAGCCTCAGCTTTGCGGCATGAATTCCACATTGTGTTAGAGACATTTTTTTGAGATTTTGGTCCTTGCTGACATGATTGTGTCACATAAATACATCAGATCTGTCAAATGCACATTCATGCTGCAAATCTGCTGATCTACCATCCAAAGGGTGCTCCAGTGGATTCAACTCTGGTGATTAGGGAGACCACTGAAATACAATCAACTCATTGTCATGTTCATGAAACCAGTTTGAGACCACTTGTGCTTTGTGACATGGTGCAGTATCATGCTGTAAGTAGCCATTATAGGATGGAAAAATTGTACCCATAAAGGTCAGCAACAATACTCAGATAGGCTGTGGCATTCGAACAATGCTCAATTGATGTTAAGGGGCACCATGTGTGCCAAGGAAAAATTCCTCACACCATTACATGACCACTACCATCCTGAACTGATGACACAAGGCAGGTTGGGTCCACGGATTCTTGCTTTTGATGCCAAATTCAGACCCACCATCTGGATGTCACTGCTGAAATGTTGACTAGGTAACATTTTTCAGTTGTCCAGTTTTGGTGAGATTGTGCCCACTGTAACCTCAGATTCTTGTTCTTGGCTGACATGAGTAGAAACTGATGGGGTATTCTACTGTTCTAACGCATCCACCTCAGGGTTTGACGTGTTGTTCTTACTGAAATGCTTTCTGCTCACCAGGGCTGTACGAAGTAGTTTTTCGAATTACAATTGCCTAAACTCTAGAGCTGTGTGTGTAAAAATATGAGATCAGCAGACTGGCACCAGCAACCATACCATTGTCAGAGTCACTGAGATCACATTTTCCCCCATTCTGATGTTTGATGTGAACATGAACTAAAGCTCTTGAACTGTATCTGCATGATTTTATACACTGCGCTGCTGGCAAATAATTTGTTGGTTGGATAATTGCATGCATGAGCACGTGTACATACAGGTGTTCTTAATAAAGTGGTCAGTGAGTATGTAGCAACAGGCATAATATGTAGAGCTTTCTAGTCTCTGTAGGCTGTTACATTAGATGTTTTACACTCATATGGCATCTCTGATGCTGCAAACACATACTCAATAAATAAATAACGTATTTAATAATTTCTATTATTTTTGTTTAGAGCTCATCACCATCGACCGCCGTTTGAATATCATCTGAATCACAAATGTTAGTCCTTTCCTCCCACAAACATTTTTTTTTTTAAATCTGAAATTTGTTATAAGATAATATAAGTATATAATACATTATATATTTATATGATGTAATTAAACCATTTTTTTCTCTTCCTCTTCCTTCTAAACAGAGTCTTAACTTTTCGGTGGAAATTTGAAGGATTAGAAATTCAACTGGACAAATGTTTATCTAACAGAAACGGGAAGATGACTCAGCAACATTACGGCATGATATGGTATACTGAAGTTTTGTAAGCCATGCTACATTTCACAGGGCCATCTTGGCTCTGTCTCTCACAGTTGCTCCGTATGCAACTAATCGCCAGGTACTGGAGCGTGTAGCAGGGTAATGTGTTTCAGGCTTTCATGCACTGCTGCCTCCAACTGATTTGCTGCTTGCCAAGAATGACTTCAATAGTATACCATACTTTACTGTGTATTTTTGCCTTTCTTGCTCTCTCATTACTTGCTTTATGTGTCCCATTTTAACGAAAGAATGTTAAAATTATAACCTAATGTTACCCTGTTATGTGTAGATTTGATGTTACATGTCGATTGACTATTATTATTTTTCAACATCTATAATGGTACAATCTCAAACATAATATAAAATCCCAATTCACAGCCTGCAAATTGTAAAAACAATTTACAGATACTATTTTCCAATCACATTTTCTGTAGCCATGTGCCATAACAACAAAGGAAAATGTTTCACGCAAAGTACTGTTGAGCAAAGCCCTATTTGTTCTATAGAAAAATTAATCGATTGTCATTGCAGCCACTGAATAACTGCCATTTTCTCTGAAATATATTCACTTTCTTCCTCTAGTGCATATCCTGTTATGTATAAAAGTCTTATTTCAAGGGAACGATAATTGAGGAGTGTTTGAATGACACATAAGGTTATGGCGTCAATTCCTATGCAGTTTTTACTTCCATTACCTAATCAAGCCACAATTAAAAACAAATTAACAACACATAGTGACAGTGATCTTTTTTATTTTTAAAATCTTGATACAGTGGGAGAAATAACAACCTAGCCTTATCATTATTGCATTCCTATAGTTATTAGCTTCTTTGACTGGTTGCTTGAATTGAATGAGTTTAATCTAACCCCATTACAGTTTTTTACAATATCTTTGGCACCATTTTCAGAACCTTGATGTCAATTTTCAAAATTCGGTCATCACTTGTAACACAGGCTGTCCAATGTTCGAAACATTGCATTGTTCATTCATATCTTTAACAATACCTTGCACTTGCCGAATCATTGGTTCAAATAACTTTATCATTAAATACCATAGGAACATATCGAAGATATCGAGTTTCACTGCGTAGTTATTTGTACAAAGAGTGTGGGGGTAAGAACAGGGTGGTATATTGTGGATGGGCCTGAAACCATGCTTGCACCATTTGAACATGGTGGAACCTGACATTAACCCACACAATGACATTAAGCTAGGTCACGCCATCAGCTCTACAGATCTGATTTAGCTCATCAAGGAAGGTTCTTGGCTCATCAAAGACTAGGTCAGCGTCCCACCGCACAATCTTCCAATATAGCCCCACACATGGTGATTTTGGCCCCACGTTGTCCAGGTACTTGGATGGTTGCCTACTGGCCAATGAAATTCCGGTATCTCCTCCTTGTCTTGGCCAGGTTGAAGCCTGCCTCATCCAAAAAGATGAATTTCTGATGTTTTTGTCAGCATCCAGCTCCATCACCCCATAAAAAGAGATTTTGGAAAGACAACTACTGATTACAATGTAGAATTTTGGGGGAAATTTTCACAGCAGTCATCTTGAAATTGAACATATCTGAACGTACTCAGTCCTCAGTTACTTCACTGTATCCACATTTCTTTCAAAAGGCACATGGTATAGCTGTTTTAGAGACACCTGGTGCCTTTTCAGAATGCATACAATCATCTGCAAACTTATGGCTTCCACATTGCTGTACATGTGGTCATTGTCCGAGATGTGCTGTCAAATGTCTGTAAGGCGAATGTCATTTCTGGCCCAAACCAAATTGACCACAGCCCGCTCTTGTTGGTCAGTCAGAATTTTCCTTCTCTGTAATGTCAGTCTGAAAACATGGTCTGGAAAAGTGGTACTTGGGACCATAGAAACAGTGTCTGATAAAGAATGATGATGAAATATTACATCCATAGATAATGGTTCATGTTCCACGTGTCAATGGATCTCGTTATCCGGAAACTTTCATGAATATTGTTTTCAGTTTCCAGAAAACTATGCATTAAGAGTAAAGCAACAGTTACTTATCATTTTGAGCAGTTGTATCAGTTGATAGATCACTGTAATGAAATGAATAGACAGTCATCTCAGATATAATGTATGAATTGCATTTTGAAATGGTAATACTTTGATGTTATGTTCAGTCATTTTGAACATGTGAGTTTAGTTCAATGAACAAATGATCTAAGGGTTATGTTTACTGTATCCAAGCAGCTGGAAAAAGTATTAGCATTTTGCACAACGCGCATTTTGATAATCGGTTGCGAGTTTTGTCTGGAGTTTTGAAAAATTACATCAAGGTTCTGAAATTACTGCCAAAGTGATTGTAAAAAAAAAAAAAAAAAAAAAAAAAAAGGCTATGTCTCTACAAAATAGCCAGAATATTACGGTTCACATTTAAATAACTAACCTAATAATGAAATAGTTATTCAGAGGGTGTCTATAGAATTTATTTAACATTTAAAGGTGTCCCTGGCTGCAAAATGTTTGAGAACCCCTCAGCATGACAGTGACATGACTATGAATGGATGTGACAAATTGGAGTTAAGTCTACTGACTTTAATCCTGCTCTATATAATTCTGATCAAACAAAGGAGATTAACATTTGTTTTTAATTTCTCCTCATATTACATAATCTTTCAGATATACAAAAAGGCTCTTAAATAAATTTAAATATGCTTTTTTTTTATTTTATTTTTTTATTTATTTATTTTTAACCCGAATCCAAACCAGAAATCAGATATTGTCCAATAGGTGGTGTTAGTGAGCAACTGCAGCTTGGAAACAATGTGTCTCCTATTTTTTAAGGCCAAAATGCTATTTGTAGGACAATGAATAGCTGCTCATTTGTGGTGATGCTGTGTACATTTTGGATCGATAGCACTTTTACTCTGTTCATTAACAGGCGAAAACTGCTGGGCAGCACATATTGCTCTGAAAAACATGATGTAAATGACCAAATTGCCACGTTGACCTTTTTTCCCTTCAGTATTTCAAATAAAGGAGTGTGTTGGAGTTGAAAATAACTCTTGAGAGCTAAACAGATTTCTCCACACAGCTCTGATTGTTATTGTTACTAGTTCCATATTTAGCACCATATGAATTCGCATAGCTCCCATATGAATTTACATACCCACCACCTCTCACTCAGTTTCTCCCACTGTGTGAAAAGAGTCGATTTTTCCTTTGTCTGTTTATGAGTTGCATTATGATCCAGCTGGCTTTGATTGTCATGGCAGCTCCACCAGCCAAATCCAAAGATTGCTTGCATAAGAGGAAATGCTACGAGTTTCTGCTTTAATCTTTGAGTTATGTAATTGGGGCACCCCACCCTTCTATATTCTATTATATTCTACTCAACCTTACAGTCTTAATCTTGTATAGTCACTGGATTCCAGGACTCTATATAAAGAGTTTGAATCCCGCTTTGTTAGAGCTGACATTAACCAAGCACTCATAATCCATTTTGGAACAGTCGAGCTCCAAAAAAAAAACCTTCATCTAGAGAATTATTAAGTTGTTTTATATAAGAGGTGGTATGAGTGTGCATGCGAGCTACATGAGGAATGAAGCTAAACCCACAGCCAGACTTAATCCAAATATACTTTGCACAGTAGGAAATGTGTTCAGTTCAGCGCTTTTAAAGCAGGTCTCTTCATAACTATAAATACCTTGGCATGATTCATCATTCTCACTGTAAATACAAGCATTAACCAAAGAAACAAGGTGCCTTTTGTAAGCTTCTCAGTATAACTCTTATTATATTGACGTTTACAATTTTTTGGTAATGCAAAATGTCATATTAATTTTAATGATTTAATAATTGCATGCTATGTTGCTATGTATTTTGTACTTCATCAGTGTGATATTTTTTTTCTTCAAGAATTAAAACTGGACATGAACAAGAGTGTTGTCTGTTACAGCCATTTTAGAGTGTGCGATAATGACATTTAGCACATATTATGCAGCACCAGGCATTATGGGATACATATTGGAAAAGATTAGTGACACAGTGAAAATAGCAGCGGCTGAGTGGTCAATAGAGGGGATCAGATATTTAAGGGAGAAAGACAGAGAGCGAAAATGGGGGGAGGAATGTAGGGAGGGAGAGCACAGTGAGAAACAGGAAGGGGTTTCGAGAGGACGGGGCAAAAGACAGTAGATGGGATGATGGGTAATGACGGGGTGAGAGGGCTCAGACAGAGAGGCACAGAGAGGGGAGAGAGAGAACAAGAGTGAAAGAATGAGAGAGGGGGGGATGCTGTACATGGAGGAATGGTTGAGAGCAGGGAAGTTTTTTGTCTCACTAGAAATCTGAAGTGTGTGCAAGAGAGGGACTGAATGTTGTAGAGAGCAAAGGTTATGGACAAAGAAGTTTGGGAGAGAAAAATGGGTAAGGGAAAAAAGGAGAGTTTGTGGGGTTGAGAGAGAGAGGAGGGGGTGATAATGTAGTAGAGAAGAGATAGCCAAAGATTGGTGAAGATAGAAAGGGAAAGGAATGGAGAGTGAGGGATAGACGGGCTATGTTGACAAAGCAGCGAGATTCGGCAGAACAAAGGGGAACGTGGAGAGAATGAGCTGGGTGAAACATCAAAGGGATTTTTCGGCCCCCGTTACCGGGACAACAGGCATTTGCATGCGATTAGCTTTTTACATCATATTAAGGAGGGAAGGGGTGCGGGGAGGGTACTATAGATCATACTGGGAGAAAGGGGTGGCCACTCACACTGACTTCCTGGCTGACAAGAGACTGTTTGTATCTTTGAGAGCTAGCACGGTGCTGAAAACTATGAACTATGTATATCATAAAACTGATGAGTGAAACTTCATGAGGATAAAGCATACAGTTAAGCAAGTATATTCTCAGAAAAGGTAGTAAAATGTACCTTTCCTTGTTGCTGGGGTGGTACACGTTTTGTATCTGTTAGTAGATATCTTTTACCTAGAAAGGTGCATGCAGTATATCTTTCTAGCTTTAAAATGAGTACTGTCCATTTGTACCTTAAATCATTATATCCATGTTTCTAGGTGAAAGATACACATGAAAAGTGAAAAAGATGTATCTTGATTGTGAGTACCAACCCAGTGACAAGAAAAGATACCGTTTAGTACTGTTTTCTGAGAGTGCATGCCCAAATATAGTCCCAATCAGAATTCATGCCCTTAGCATTTCAGCAATAAAACCAAATTTGCGGAACTGGAAATCAATCATATATGGTGTAGGAATGTGTGCCTAGACTATGACTGCTTCTGACAAGTATTATATATCTGTCCCTAAAATTCCAGACATGCACCTGCTGCCCCCCCACCCTGAAATCTCTCTCACTGTCTCTCAGCTATATGTGATGCCTCAGTGCCCTCAGTTTTGTGGCCACATTGTGCTCCCCGGAGTCGTCATGGCCGTCGCTGTGGTGCTATTGTCATGGCAATACTACAGTATCAATACCCCTGACACTGCGACAAAGAGACAGCAGCCCACTGCCACATCACTCCACCCCTTCACCATCCGCTCATCTCTCTCTTTCACTCCCTTCTCACCCCGTCCTCTCCCCCCTTCCCTATCGATCCCTCCATCTCCCACTAAATATGTACATATTGATCCCCTCACATTACCCCATCCTTCTCTCTCTCCATCCCTTTCTCTTTTCTACATCTTTTCCATAGACCAACTCTCACCATTTCCATACCTCACTCCATCACTTTTTCCCTTTCACGCCTTGTTCATCATCTCTCATTTCATCTTCCCTTACCATCCGTCCTTTTTCTTTCTCCCCATGCCCTCCCTCATCCCTCCCTCCTCCCCTGCATGTATATTTTTTTCTGTTTGTCTCTGTCTCACTCACTCTCTGCATATTAATTGGTGCATTTTTGCTGCGGAGAAAAAAAGGGGAAAAAAACAATCAAAGCTGTCGGGGCGGGTGGCCATGCTACTGTATCACACACACACAATAGGCAAGAAACAATATACATAAACCCTGTTCCTGCACATATTAATATAATATTAGGCAGATGGCATCTCCTACCACCTAAACAATAATAAATGATAATGGATATGTGTCCCCACATGCGATGCCCATTTTCCTGTTTGTCTATTTGTCCTGTTTGGAATTGGGATTATTAATCAGGTGGCCATTTTGGAACGTCATGTCAAGTGTTGCGAGGTGGGTTGAGTAAAATGGCACAGAGGAAACTGTCTGAGAATGACAGTGGAGTTTACAACCAAGTTTCTCACCACAGACTTAAAATATAATGCTTATTTTAAATATATATATATATATATATATATAAATTAAATAAAATCAATTTTAAAAGGAAAAAAAGGCAAAAATTAGCTAAGAATGGAGTTCTTGTCACTTTTTTCATAAAAATCCAGACCTTTTTTTTATTTCTTTAAAAAAAATGATTTTTTTTTATACGTTTAGTTTTATTGCTTATTTTAAAGCTTATTAAATGTCATGAAAAGTAAGAAAACAAAGCAGTGTCTTTAGTCTTGAATCTGTATAACTTTGACAGCAGATTATCCATCATTATAAAAACAAAGTTTTTTTATTATTATTATTTATTTTTGTTGTTGTTTTTCTAGGTGTGAAATAAGTGCCTTTCAATTCAATACGCAAGAATCTTGAGTAAGATTATTATTTATAATAACGTTTATAAATAATTCAAAAGAATAATAAATGCATGGTTTAAAAATAAATTCTTGCCTGTCTGTAAGAAGTGGGCACGGGTTTGAGCGGACCGGACTGAGAAGCTACTGCACCTGCGCAGAACCACGTGACGCGAGAGTCTTAAAAACCTCCTGCCTAAAGGGACGCTTCCCAAAAAACTTTTCTGTCCCAAAACTTCCCACCGGAAACAACTCCATGTGGACTACCGGCTACCTTTAGAGTGAAAGGAGTTGTGTTGATTATCGACATGTTTTGGGGGGAGCAACTGATGGAACATACAAGTGTTGCCTACTTTACCTTAAAGTTCAGAGCAGATGTGGCAACATGCAGAGGAAATCTAGCAAAAGTTTTTCTCTTTTTTTGCAATGAATATACCATGCACAGGACGCAAACACAGTGCAGAATCCAGCTGTCAGTAACCTGCGCATGGTTTGATGTGCACGAGAACACGGGCCGCCCTGCACGAGAGAACACTTTTAAAATGGAAACCCTTCCATTTATAATTGCGTTTGCAACCTTCAGCCACTTCTCTCCTTCATCGGCGCTCACACTGTCTCATTCACTCACTCACTCACTCACTCACGACTACACAATAAATGGATCTTTAAAAAATGCAAAAGAGAGAGAGAGAGAGAGAGAGAGAGAGAGAGAGAAATACGTGCGAGAGAAGAGGGGAGGAGAAGAGAGAAAGAGAGGGAGGGGGAAGAACGGCGTAAGCTTGTATACAACTACCTCGATTTCCATTTCCCCCCCAACTCGTAATGTATTTAATTCAAGCGAAACGTAATCATGACGTGTCTTGTCATTAATCTCCTCGCCGCCTCTCCCGTAAGTACATTGAGTCTCACTTTCATCACAAAATATCTTATAAATTTAAAACTATTCGCTAATTTACACTGCGCGCGCTCTTATAAATTATGATATGATCATGTGTTTGCCAATGTTCCGCGTGTAATTTCCTTTTTTCCCCCGGAAACGTAGCGATTGCTATGGGCTTCATAAACAACAAATAACCGACGACGACTTTTTTTTTTTTTTTTTTGGGTGCTGATCCGGGCTAATGGAGAAAAACACCCAGCGCTCGTGCTACATACACTTAGCGCTTTTTTTTTTTTTTTTTTTTTTTTAAACGGTTTGGAATGCGGCGTCTCGGGGTGATTGGCGGCTCGCGCATCCCTACAGGGCACATCATACATGTAACCGCACGAGACACAATTCAGTCGAGCGTGGAGTGTGTCATGGATGTGCGCCTTGCCCTTGCCACCAGAATGGGGTACTTGTCTGTAGTCTGGGTTAAGCTATATGGCTATATGCACGAGGGCTCGGGTTTACAAATGATTATTAAAAAAAAAAAACGCTCAATCAAAAAAACCCCAAAAACTTTAATGTCTAATATCTCGAGCGAGTGTTGCATGCAATAGCAAGAAGGGTGCTTTATTTATTTATTTATTTATTTATTTATTTAAATAAACGTCCCAAAGAGGAACTTATGAGTTGAATAAAAGTGTCCTGAAGTACTGCTGAACTTGATGTCTGGATGATGGATAGAAAATAACCAGGAACTTTTCTTAAGTTATGTGCACCATTCAACTTGCTCGGTTAAACAAACGCATGAAGTGTTAAAGTCGTCATTTATTTCCATTTGCGCCGCATACTCATGCTCGGAAAACATGCATCGGATAAATGATGCGCAGTTTATCTTTAGCACCAGTTTCTTCCATTTGTGTGTCGAACCCGAGTCTTGGAAGTGCACCGAGGTCGCATAAACACTCCTCCTATAGCCTATAATGTCGCTAAATCGCTGACCTGCACGACTCCATGTTGAGCCGAATACTAACTGTTGATGTTTTACGCGATGCAATTGTGAACTGAAGTGGAAACTGTTACTACAGCCTGCGATTACACGCAGGACCACTTGTCCTAGGCTATTCTCACCTCGTTCTAGTAGCTTACACAAGGCTGCGAGCTCCGGCTGCTGCATGCCCCCGCTGCGCTTTGCTACATAAGTAGCCGTAAGTGCTGTTTCGAAATGCATGCTACTATTTGAGGTAAAATAACACGGATGCATACAACGACATTCTGTTCCAAAACGCAGAAATCTAACAAAAGTTCTAAAAGTGCCTGTTGGTCTACGAGGCTCGGGGTTCGGCTTTGGAGCCGACATTGGCAGCGAAATTCAAGATGAAACCCGTGATGGCACTTTTCAGCTGCTCCTTCTTCGCACTCGCGTGTCCCTTTCCCCCCTCCCCTCCCCTCACATTATCTTTTGTCGAAAGAAAATCAGGAAGAAAAAAATATGGAGACAAAAAAAAAAACATCCTTCAATCGCGTGCAACGAGCAACAAACCCCCAAATCTCCACGCACCATTATGTTATTTTGTGATTTGGTTAAACCCGATGCTCGCGCGCGCACTCGTTTGTTCGCGAGCCATTATTTATTTTATTAATGAGCCTGTTCGTTCTCTCTCTCTCTCTCTCTCTCTCTCTCTCTCCTTAAAAATTGAGATGGCCGCGAGAGGGAAGGGCGAGAAAGCCACTGAAAATGGTTGCGCTTTATTGACGCCCAAAGGCCGTGGTGGAAATTCTTCTCAAGATAAGTGAGCGGACGTGTCATCAAATGTCGCCCTCCGCTCCTTAAAGTAGAATACAATCCCAAAGCAGCCTTTCCAGCTTTCCTTCTAAAACCGTAGCTCTTTTTTTCTTATTACCTTTTGAAGGTGACACAGTCTAGGCAGTCATGAGGGGGTATTATTTCCCCCCCTTGAGACTTCCAGCTAACCTTTTAAAAGTGAGGTGACAAATAAGGTTGAAAATGTAAGACTGAGGAGGAACTTGGAATTCAAATAAAGGTTCTTTCATGAACCGTTCATGAACATGTTTAAAAAAAAAATCTTTGCAAACAATATTCCTGGAGGTGTCTTTAAGGAAGAATCACTAAAAGATCTTCTAGAATTTTTGTTTTGTTTTTATAGAGTAGTAACTATGGGATAGGTAAGTGGTTCTCAAAGTGGGCTCTCAGCGAGGGAACCAAAGTTTTTTTTTTTTTTCTCACTTTCTTAGTGCTGGAAATCACAACTCATTTTATTTATTTATTTATTTTATCAAAGTTACTATACATTTTATTGAGTTCTTATAGTTACATGATCTGACTGGTCACTTATCCAAAAGCTTAAAAACTCACAGGCGTATAAATAATATCAACTTGGACCTACAAGCTCAGAAAAGGGGTAATAATCTTTACCATACCTTGTCCCTGGGGTGCTACCCTCAAGCAGAGACCTTTCACACCTTTCATACCTTTTGTATGTATCTTTTACCTAGAAAGGTGCATGTATTGTACCTTTAAAGCTTTACCCTACAAGCTAATTACAGTTCATTTTTGAACTTAAATATTTTTAAACAGCACACTATATCCATGTTTCTAGGTGAAATGTACATACAAAAAAAAAAAAAAACATTTAAAAAAAGATGTACCTTTTCTGGTGCAGTTTAGTACTTTGGTTTACTCAAAATCACAACCCATTATTATTAGTCAAGTTAATCAATTTATTATTGAATTCTTATACGCATTAGCCTGTTGGACTGGTCACTTAGCCAAAACCTCACTATCTCAAAAGTACACTCTCAGTACACTCAAAAGTACACTCAGAGTACACTCTCAGAGAAAAAAAGTACTAAACTGTACCTTGTCACTGTGGTGGTACCCTCAAGGGTGCATCTTTTCCTTTAATATCTATCTTTCAGGAACTGGAAACATGGATATAGTGTACCTTTAAAATGATTTAAGGTACATATGTGGACCAGTTATTTTTTCAGAGTAAAAGTTTAAAGGTACACTACATACACCTTACATGTTAAACGAGACAAAAGATAAATAATAATAGTACAAAAGAAGTACCTTTAAGGGTACTATAACAGCAACACGGCAAAGCACAGTTTAGTACCCTTTTTTCTGAGAGTGCAAGTAGGCCTTTGAATAATGTCAACTTCAATCAAATGTGTTCTATTGGTGAACATTTCAGGAATAAAAAGTTCTACGGTTACTATAAATAGGCAAAATATTATTGTACACATTTAAATAATGAGCCTAATATTTGAATAGTTGAATGGGGGTCTGTGAAATTTATTTTAAAGCTAAAGATTTCATTGGCTGCACAAAGATTGAGAATCTGGTATAGGGGAACACTTTTAGCAAAAATGCAACCATGTCAACCTTGAGTGGAAATGTGACGGCTGCTTCATTTGAGCATTTCTTTCTTTTGAATAGTAGCCAGATGCATTCCAGGGTTGCATCTGTTGGAACTGTAAAGTCGACTTTACTAATGAAAGTTCTGATTGGTTTAATTGGGCAATTAACACTCAGCTGGAGGTAGATCTGTTCGTACTCCCCCACAGAGGAGGAAGCACTACCTCTTTTAAATCCCTCCTGTGTCCATGGAAAGAGCTTTGCACATATTGCAAAAATGCCACAGGCTTGCAGTTTGAGCTGAGTTGTTTTGTCAGAGTAGTAAATGAGCAAAGGCTGTCTTTAGTTAGCAACAGATAAAGAATTAAAGTGGGAGGGTCAATGGAAGGGTTCACATAGCTTGCCCTGTGTATATTTAAACATCCTAACATAGATTTTTTTTTCTATTTGATGCTCTCATGCACAAATCACTGCCCTAATTTCTCTGATTCGCATATGTAATCAGAGTCCATCCGGTTGCATTACCTCCCATTTGTATTTTTTAAGAGCAGGTGTTGGGGCTCAGCATTTCACTTTACTTACATAATTAATCTTCTAGGTGCTGAGTCCCTGACAGTGTCTGGATGAAAAAAAAGGGTTAAGTTAATATTATGCTGTTAGCCTGAGGAGTGGAGTTGTGAAACCATCCACTATCCCTTGGAGTTCAGGAGTTTTAGTTCTAACATTAGTTGTATTTGTATAGTGCTTTTAACAACACACATGGTCACAAAGCAGCTTCACAGAAACTTGGATGAGATTTAGGTCCCTAATAAGCAAACCAGAGGCAAAAGGGGCAAAGAAAAACTCCTTGAGGTTACATGGGGATGTAACCTTAATAAGAACCAGACTTAAAACCCATCCTCTTCTGGGTGACACCAGACAGTGGGATTTTAAATCATTATAGTACACACCTGTAGAAATGTAAAGTGAAACAGTACTGTGTTGAAAAGGCTGTTTGTTTGGTATGAACACAGTGTGGAGAAACACCCTGAGATGAGTATAGAGCAGTCTTTACGATTACCGCAGCAGTTCTTAGGTAGAAGTCTACAGTATCCAGGTGAGATTTTTCCACTGAAGCAAGATTGAGACTTGGGCATAAACTGTTTTTGGGAAATGCAAATTAATGCCCAGCTGTTTCTTATTATTACTCATTTCAACCCACCCAATTCCACACATTTGAGCACTTAGTAATTAACTAATGAGCTGGGTCAGGGTTAATCTTGGAATCTACTCTCAGAATATAGGAACTACTCTCCAAATGAAAAAATAAGTGAACCTAGTGTTCACAACAGGTGTGTGATTTAATAATAATTAATAATAGTGATTAATAATAATTTGCATTTCTGGTGCAAGGCTTACCAAACCCACACACTCAAAAAGTTCCACGTGTAGCTTTAAATGAACTCTGAACTATTAGACATACTGTGAGATTCCATACATTTTGTTTTTAGTACCCATAGTTAAACCAGCTACACTGGCATTTTATTGAGTGTAACACAATTGCCATTAACACAGATTCATGCTCACAAGCTTATAAACATGTCATTCTTAGCAGCTGCAAGTCTACTTACTTTAAAACACAAGGCTATGTGAAGCAGCAACAGGTAGCAGATCTTTTCAGAAGTAGGTTAGAAATATAGCAAAACAGTAAATGTTTCTACATATCTAGAATGTGAAAGAAATGACAGAAATAGTGTTTTCACTGCATATCTACAATGGCATCAACTTCTACAGAGCTGACCTAGAGCCCTGGCCTAAAAATTGAGTGATAAGAGTCCCATTGTAAGTGCTCTTGTAATGCTTATTGTTAGATGAAATGAAACCACCTACTATCAAACTGAGAGGTAGGAGTATTGAAAGAAAACACACGGGCACCCTGAGACAGATTGCAGGAGAGGGAGCGACTGAGGTGAAGGAACTGTGTGGGAGAAAAAAGAAAACTGATGTGCATATTTCAAAGTCACTGCTATGTGTATGTTAGGCATGTGCATAAGAAAAACAGAAAGAGAGTGAGGGGTAAGCAAAGACTTAGGTTCAGGCCAAGATTTACAAAAAAAAAAAAAAAAAAAAGGAAATGAAATGAATTGTGTCTATGTGTAAGCTTGCCCTTTGACCACAGGCGAATGCCATAAGACCAAGTCACATGCATGCACACACGAAGAAACACACATGGCCAACAAAATGAACATAGTATAATCAATACCTAAAGATTTTGGTACAGGCAGAGACACAGACACACTGAGGCACATCACACATCAACACACCCACAAAGACACACGAGTACACACACCCTTTTCACATAAATTTTCTCAAGGGCATCTGTTACACACTGCATGAATAGCCGCTTGTTCATCCTTTAGATACATTACATGGTTACGGAGTATACAATTTTAGAACAGCTATTCCAGTAAATGTGTGATCCAATAAACTAGGAATGCATCTATTTCTATATTAACCTTCCTGTGTCTGTATCAACTATCTATAGTTTCTGTTTTCAAGTTGAAGTTGTCAAGTATGACTATTCACATGGTAGAGATCACTCAAGTATCTATTTAAAAATATATATCATTAATAAAATGAGAGCCACACACAAGATTTTAAGGTCACCATAAACATTTTTAAATGTTTATCACAGCTAAGGAATTCCTTGATTGAAATTATATTAATGTCAGGTTTATTAATGTCAGCAATATTAATGTCAGGTGTTTTTTTCTAGTCTGTGTCTATCTTTTTATATATAAGAATGAAGAAGGTTGACAGTGCGCAGTTGGCATGCTGTTAACTCTGCCCGTGTTACTGTTGTTTAATTACACCTCCACTCCTCAGGCTAACAGCATTACCTCTATCTAGTTGTTATTATAGTTGTTATGCAAGTAAGAACTTCGGCCTGTTCTTTGAAAAGAACATTCAGTGGTATATAATAAGCTTTGATTTGTTTGAATGGCAGTGTCCTGTAAGATATCTACTTGAAAGATTGAGGTCTGGAGGATGTGGTGACTAAGTTCAGCACTTGAGATCAAAACAAAGCATAGGAGGTTCAGTATACTAGTATAGTAGTTCAGTACACTATCAGTATCTGCTTAATGCCTGTATCTATATCTATATCTGTATTCAAATTTAAACCTGAAGTTTAGTTTTTTCTTTCAAGTTGTAGTTGACAAAAACTAAATTGTTCCAGTGTAGTATATCATGTGGCCATCCGGACAAGGGTGTTTAACATGAATGTATCATCTGGTGACTTGCTGCCATATTGCAAATGTGTGTGTGTGTGTGTGTGTGTGTGTGTGTGTGTGTGTGTGTGTGTGTGTGTATTATTTGTGTGTGCTGCTTTATCACTCTCCTGCCTTCATCAATCCCCTCCCCCTCTGTCTAGCACCTTATCACTCCTTCTATCCAAATTCTGTGGGGGGGGCTTTATTAGAATGACAGGCCCGGTCAGACACAAACATAATCTGTCATGGCAGAACAATGCATTGGCACAAACAATATTCATATGAAAATAATACCATCAGACCAAAGAGGTTCAGCATCCTCTACTCTAGAGCTGGGAATGCTTCGTGCCCCCTTTTTCATGAGAAAATTACCACTCAAATATGGCTCATTCAGATGTGAGTCTCTCCTCCAACCCCCCTCTCTCCCTTTCTCCGTCTGTCTCGCTCCCTTCTTTCTCTTCTCCCTTCGCCATGTTATGAGGCCCCAATCTACCAGCTGATAGCAGCATTCCCTGGCATAGTGCCAACTGGCAGCGATGCAAGAGAGAGAGAATGAAAGAAAATTAGTGAGTAATAGAGGGAGGAGGAGTGAAAGAGAGAGAAAAGGAGAGGGGGATGGGAGTCTATTGAGGTGAAAAGATGGAAAGAAAAGAATTAACAATGATGGTGTATTAAAGAGGAGAGAAGGAGGGCAGGAGAGAGTGCAATTGATACTGTAGTGACAGAGACATGATTTAACAAAAATGTCAACTGGCCACGTTTATCTCGTATGCACACAAACTAATCGCATTTACAGAATTACCTATATTCTTATCCACTCTCTCTGTGCAAAAATAGAAACATACTGTCATCAACACAGAAAAACACAAACTGTCACAAACTGTGACTCACACATACAGAAACACAGATGCACCCACACATGTTCCTCTATTTAGCAGATTTTTTGCCACAATTATCAATGAGCTCAATTTTCTTTCAGCATTTTTTCATGCTATGTCTGGACATGTCCTCATACAGAGCATATTTCTGGTCCTGGTGTGTATGTGTGATTTGTGTGATTGTGACGTTACACAATTACCTCTGACTGGGTTGTGGGAGTGGGGAACAGATTATAATTTCTTTCTTATTTAAACAGCTACTATATATGTATGTGTGTGCAGGAAGGGTGTGTGGGGAAATCAAAACATCTCGCGCCCATCCTGTTTAGGATAGTTTGTGTCCTGCTGTACCCTTAGCTTTTACATACTATTCAGACATGCATACTTGTGCAAACAATAGCCACAACACACAATAAGATCATGTTATGATAGAATATTAAGCAAAATGGCAATAAAATAATTTTCTCATAATCAGAACAAATTGTGATCCCAGTGTATATGCATATACTCTTGTTTCTGTTTTGTAGGTGGTGTCAGAGACCATTTCAGACGTGCATCCTCTCTCATTTAAGGAAGCAAATGATGGAATACACACACTACTAGTGAGTACCCACTCTTCTACAGTATATAAGAGAAGCATATTTATACATGTGGGCATGCTACCTTTTTCATACTTCTGACCGCTGTTACTCTTTGTCTGGCACAGAGTATGGATTCTCCTAGAGAATGTATGATTGCCCTCTCCTCTGAGGTACCCCTGTCCCCTCCCTCAATGCCCTCACTAGATGACAGCCCTCACACCTTACCCCAAAGCCCTCACTCTGCCCAATCTAGCCCTCTAACTAACCCATATACACAACTGTCACCTTTTGATGATGCCAACCAGCAGGATGAGGAGGAGGTTGATGAGCTATCAGGTCCACCATCTCCCACTACAGTTGTTGCACTGTTTCCAGAGGAAGAGCAGCTGTGTACTCCCTCTTCAGAGAGCAGTCCTCCAGCCACTCCGTTTGCACCACCACCTGGGTTTGGAGCACTGGAGCAGGTTCTTTCATCTGGGGACAGTGCCACCTGCAATGATGAACTAGACCTGCAGCTTTTCAGCAATGAAGGTGTGGCTGTCCAAGGAGGTTCATCCAGTGGCCCTGCCCTCAGGTTTCCTTGCCATGTTTGTGGGAAGAGGTTCCGCTTTCAGAGCATTCTCTCCCTGCATTCCCGAGCTCATAGTTTGGACAGGGACCGCCATCCCACTACCCTGTACAAAACTGCACGTGTTAAACCAGAAAAAAATCACTTAAGTGATACTGTTATCCAAAAACAACGGAAGCTCAATCTGAATTCAATATACAAATCATTTCACCAGAATCAGATAGAAGAGACTGTACCAGAGGATCCCTGTCAAACAGTCAATATCCCTCAGTTTGAAATGGATGAAACCACACCACTGACTCCACCACTAACAGAAGAAGCACCAGTCTCTTCAACCTTTTCTCCATTTGGGTCTGCCTTCATAGAAGATCCCATCCCTCCTGTGTCAGCTCTTGCCTTCCGCTGTCATGCATGTAAGGGTAAATTCCGCACAGCTGCTGAGCTAGCTCGTCACGTGCGGATCCTCCATAACCCATACAAGTGTACACTGTGCCCCTTCTCAGCCAATAAGGAGGAACGCCTAGCTGTTCACCTACAGGAAAGCCACCCACCTGAAGAGCCTGTGCCACAGCTTGTCTTCCCATCCCGCCCAAACACACTGCAACCACAAACACCTTCCTCACAAGCACCTGCTGTTCCAGCCTTCCGTTGTGAGACTTGTGGTCAGCGGTTTACCCAGTCCTGGTTCCTGAAGGGTCATATGCGCAAACACAAGGCATCTCTTGACCACAAGTGCCAGGTCTGTGGCCGTGGTTTTAAAGAACCCTGGTTCCTCAAGAACCATATGAAAGTGCACCTCAACAAACTGGGCCTGAAGGCTGGTCTAGGAGATCTGGGACCTTCAGGGTCTGAACATTCCAAAGGTCCTACTGGGAATCATGCTCTAGGGGCTCTCTATTCTAATGTGCTCCTGGCACACAGTGTGGCAGGTGGGAGTGCAAAAACAGGGAATCGGATGGAGAGGTCAGAATTCAGTGAAGGATCAAGCAGATCTTCAGTATGGGGTTACCTCAGGTTGCCAAATGACAGCAATGGTGCTAGTTGCATGGAACGCCTTCAGGCAGTGGCGCAGGTGGCAGAGATAGGTAACGGTGGAGAGAGAGGAGGAGCAGAGGTATTGGATGGACGAGAGCAGGCAGCTATGTGGGAACTGGTTGCGCATAGACTGGCAGCAGTGCAGCAGAGCCAGCAGCAGCAGCAGAGATCCCAGGCGCAGCACCAATACTCTTCCTCACAGGGCACTGTTGTTGGGGAAGTTGAGCAGATGCATGCCTACTTAGGTGGCCTTGGCTTCAAAGAGGACCTGGAAGCCTCCAGGGCCCCTTGGGAGTGTCCTGACTGTGGCAAGCTTTTCCAGAATCTTCAGCAGGTAGTGGCTCATGCCCGTGTTCATTCTCAAAGGCCACGGAAGTATCGAAGTATACATGGGAGTGTTCGAAAAGAAGAGGATGGAGTACAAAAAAACACCGGATTCCAAGCAGGAGAAGGACAAGGATACAGAAATGAAGGAAGACAAGACTCTCAACAACTCCAATCAGGAGTACCAGCAGGTTTCCATTCTTCTATAGCACATCTCTCTGGTAAAAAATAATCTAATAAAATATATTTTAAAAACCAATTAATAGATTTTATTAAGATGCTTTTGTTGTATGTTGTGAGTTTTGCATAATCTATTAATCTCTGAATGATTCTGAAGGTCGTTCATGCTGTTACTCACCAAGTACTTAAGCTTAATGAGAGCCCAAATGCTTTCTTTTGATGTCTCTGATATTTCCTGTGCCTTCTGGTCCAACAATAGCATTAATATAAGGAAAGGTTCTAAGTCAACAACATAGTTGATAAATTCTGTTTTACTTTTGTATTTAAATGTATACCATTAAATCTTTTTCTTTTTACCCCAGGGGACAATGGTCTGAGAGGAACATCATTTGGACCTTCAAGAGAGCGGGTGCGAGGTACAGGAATGAAGGATTGTCCCTACTGTGGTAAATCTTTCCGCTCTTCCCATCATCTTAAAGTGCACCTACGTGTGCACACAGGTGAGGCTGCTACAGGAAATTGAGTCATACATGTAATGCATACACTATACAACAATATAGTACTGCAGCAATCACTTAAACGTTAATATTTACAAAGAAATTCCGACCGTCAGAAATGACAAAGAGTGCCATCTGCTGTTATTGAATAAAACTGCAAATTCAGTTTTTGTATGTTTCATGTATGCTCTCTTTTAGGTGAGAGACCATACAAATGTCCCCACTGTGACTATGCTGGCACCCAGTCTGGCTCTCTTAAATACCATCTACAACGGCACCATCGTGAGAGAAATGCCATGGCAAACTCTCCTAGCTCCTCATCTTCAAGCCTCCCTTCATCACTGACTAGTTCTCCACGAGAGAAGCATCATCGACCCTCGACTGCAAACCAGGGCTCATTCCCCACATTCAGACAAAGCCAGACCTTGGCCCATGGATCCACAGAACAGAAAGAGAGTCATCTGAAGTCTAGAGAAGCTCAAAAGGAAAGAAATTTGGATAGTCAGTATCGTTTTCTGTCTGGGATGATGCAGGAACTGTACCCAGGAGGACTAGAAGGGGGATGGAGAGGTGAGACACCTCCTCCAAAAATACCAAAAATATCCAGACGTAAGCCGCTTGTTACAAGTCGTATGATGCCAGCTAATGGATATCAGGGCAGCATCAACTCTAGTGTTTCCCAAGAATGTGGACCCCTAGACCTCTCTCGCCGCCCTGTGTCTAGTGTAGGTGCAGTGAAACAAGTCAGAGGACCAGTAAGCAGCTCTGATAGTCCAACAGGGGTAACAAAAGGAGATGGAGATACTCTAAATCAGTGTGTGTTTTGTCCATTTCGAACCTCTTCTTCTGAGCTGATGGCAATGCATCTTCAAGTCAACCACACCAGCAAGTCCCGCCGTAAAAGGGGGGGCGTGGTAACACGTGACAACCACTCTCCCAGGCTGACCCTGTATGGAATGAACCATGACCCTTTGGCACTGTGGAAGTTCCTCAGTGAAGGGGATGAAATCATGGCCATGGATGACTGGATAAAATACAGGTCAAGGTCTGAAAATGGGGTCAGCTTGGATGATGGGGACCTAGAGATGGATCCCACAAAACATGGGCTTAAACTAGATGGCAAACTGGGGAACATTGATGATCATGAAACAAAAGAAATAGAAGATGGCCTGGAAACAAACAGCAACCTTGAAGATAACTTCCATCAACAGGGCATGACAAAAGATCTATCTGACATGATGCAGGAGGAGTTGCCAGAGGACAGGGAAAAGCTTGAGAAGAAGTAAATGATTTAAAGTGCCCCAAAGGAACGCAGTGCTAGAATCACGGATCTATTGGCAAAATTAGACAGAAAACTAAAATGAGGCTGTTCATGTTATTTCCAACACAAGGACATCATGTCCTAGTTTCATACATAGTCACAGACTTGCACACAGACATATATCCAGTATTCTATGCTAGTCTTAGCCTTCAGGAGTCCCGAGGCCTTCTTGACTGCTGTTTTTTTTTTTTTTTTTTTTTTTTTTTTAATATATGTTATATATTTCTTTTTTATTTTTGTCATTTAAGGTAATTGCCAAGTTATATTTCTTTCTACTGTGAGACATTCCCATGTCAAAAGCATCTGGAAATGGTAATCATTAGAACAGGAAAAGCAAAAAAAGAATCATTAAACTTAATAATAATAATTAGATTGTTTTGTACTAATATAATAGCTTGTGTTAAATGAAGAAAAGGCTGGCTTAGCATAAAAGCCAGATGTAGTCTACAACTGAACTTTGCATTTTGACAACACTTGCACCATTAACCAAATGGATGGCATAATTTCTTACCATATATTTACCAGGCTGTATGCACAGTATGCTGTGATGACTAAATGGTACTGATTATGACCATTTTTAACAATACACATCAAAGCAAATAATATTTGCCCCATATATACTGTCAGCTAGGCCTGGCAGTCTTCTAGATTTCTTGTACTTTATTCTGTCTCTGCCTGGTGCTGTATTTATTTTTAGGGGAATCCAACAACACAGGAAATTATAGTTCATACATACAGTATATTCCAATTAATGTATAAGAACTCTAAAGGTAAGATAGATCTGGAACATTATGGCGGCAATTTCTGTAGCTTTTTTGTTGCGCCTGAAGGAGTGGAACATTTGACTTGAAACATGAGAAGAGATGGCCAGCTGACAGAGAACAAATTGCAGTGTTTACATCAGAATGACCACTATGATTTTTTTTTTTTTTTGGATGAAACTGGATCATGATTACTGAGGAGACATTAAGAAGGATTGAGGTCTGGTTTTCATACATGGAATGAAACATTTCTACAACACTGAGTTAAACTAAGAGACTGAGCCTCAGTCAGTCATTCCTACTTTTCTTTTCTCTCTCACCTGTAAATCACCCAAGAGAGAGATGAGAAAGTATTGGGTCCCTAAGCATCAGGGCAAATGCAACAAAAAAACAACAAAAAACAACAAATAACTATGGCATCTTTAAGATCAATACTTTTTTTAAAGAAACAATAAGAAACATTATTAATAACATCACTAACACCTTCATAGACATCCCAATAAAAATGTGTAGCTTTTATAAAGATAAAAAAGAGAAAAAAGTTCATTTTTAAATGTTTTTATTTTATTTTAAGAAGAGTTCTTAAAGAATAAAAAGTGATATCAATATCAGTAATAATAATGGTTGTGGTAGAATACTGGTTTGGAATGTCTTAAAAACACTGTGCAAAGTTCATTGTTTTCCCAAAGTAGATTTTCATTTCCCTTTGAATATAGACCAAACTTTTTGTTTAAGAGTTATTGTTCACTTTCATTTGAAGTAATGCTGCAGATTCAAATCTCTGTTCCTAATCATACTATAAAGTGGTCAATCAATCAATCAATCAAAAAAATGTTGATGAAATCAACTTATCAACTATTGATCTAATCAGGCATGCAATCAAAATCTAGTTTTCAGTACTAAAGTGTTGGCACCATAATGTATTTGATAACTTATTTATTAATTATTGAGTGTGTCAAGGACATATCACATTGTTGTCAGTTTGACTGACTTGAACTATAAGGGACTGACTCCCTGCTTTCTATACTATTAATGTTTATGGCATTCTCACACATTACTACCCCAAAATCAGATAGTGTGATTGAATGACCTTACTCCTGCCTCTTGTGCCACCGACTGATAGAGATGGGTACTGATTGTTACTGCTGGCCTTACTATATAAATGTGCATGTGTTGTTTTGTGTGTAGAGCACCTTATGAGTTTGGTAACCCCTGACGTGGTGGTCGTTAAAGATTACACTCCAAGCCACTGTGCCTTCCGTCCTGCACACTTCCTCAAGTACTTTGTATTCTCACCAAATGCACCTACAGTAACTCATACCGTATCTGCTTTCCACTTTCAGCTGTCTTTTAAATGTTGCCACTTCTAAGGTCTTATCATTCTGTCTACTTCTCTCTCTCTCTCTCTCTCTCTCTCTCTCTCTCTCTCTCTCTCTCTCTCTCTCTCTCTCTCTCTCTCACTCTCTCTCTCTCTCTCTCTCTGTCTCTCTCTCTGTCTGTCTCTCCCTCAGCACACGTTATCAGACATTTTGGCATTATTCTGTGTACTCACTTCATTCAGTTACAGTTTTTTCTGAACTGCTCCTCTTTTCCAACAAACACCACTGGAAGGTGACATACTGTTTAGCATTGTGGCCTTTTTTTTTTTTTTAGATTTTATTTTAATTTTTGTGATGTTTGTTTGCCAATGAGATGAGATCAAGCTCTTCTTATAATAATTAATGTTCATTTGTTTTTTTTAGTATTACAAAAAAAGAAAACTGTGTTTGATGTACAGATAGAGTTAGAGATGTGTTTCTAATGAGAACTCCAACCACAGTGCCGACTCTCCATCTCTCTTAATAATCTTAACTATATAGACTGTGTGGATACTTGATGTGTAGCTGAGGGCAATATGACTGTTAGAGCATATTGTGTTGGCATGTTAAGTTCCTACCATGACTAATATTTAATCTAATGGGGAAAGCATGGCTGATGCAATGAGTGAATATATAGTATTCAAAATGTTGTGAATTCCTATCTTATTCATGGTTACAAATTCATGTGTCAATCATCAACATTTAAATATATAAATGTTATGATGCCCACAGTGACATCTAAAAATGCAGAAATCACAGGAATCTGCAGCAGAGGAGAGTTGGAGGGAAGGTCTGTGTTTGAACTCTTAAGTAGTTGACTGCTATTGCAGTGAAGGGGAAACTGGTCTAACATAGTAGTAATTAATATGAAAATGTGGACTGAGAAAAAAAAATAGTAGACAAGATTCAATAAAATATAAGAAAAATAATAATGTTGTTGTCTATATATGTGTGTGTCACTGTAAAAATGATTATGATGATTTTATTTTTAATCTTACCCAACAGCATATAGTGACATTTAAACATGAATATAATCCATCCATACATCCATTCGTTTTCTGTACCGCTTATCCTTACTGGGTCACAGGGAACCTGGAGACTATCCCATGGGGCATGGGGCACACACCCTGGACAGGGTGCCAATCCATTGCAGGGCACAATCATACACACATTCACCCACCCATTCATACACTACAGACATTTTTTGAACATGCCAATCAGCCTACAATGCATGTCTTTGGACTGGGGGAGGAAACCCCGGAAGCATGGGGAGAACATGCAAACTTCACACACACAGGGCCACAGCAGGAATCGAACCCTCATCCCTGATGGTGTGAGGCAAACACGCTAACCACTAAGCCCCCGTGCCCCCACAAGAATATAACAACTTCGTTATTATGTTAATATACTATATATAAATATATATGTCTAAATATATATGTCCAAATATATGTCTGAATCAAGGGGGGCATTTTCAACTATACAAACAGATATTCATGGACACTGAGAAACAACTTTTAGCTGCCTTGAGACATGGACTTCTATACAAAAGGGTTTGTGGGAACCATGGTTACCGTGGTTACCACTGACCCCTTTTGACTGAACTTATCAGGTGAGACATTAAAGGAGAGGAAAGCCAAAGCACAAGATTAAACAGCTGTGCTTTGTGTTAACTGGACTTTGATTTATACTTATCAGTCTACAAACTACAAATGAGAGTATATGAATGTAATAATATTTTGTTTAGATTTGTGGGAAGATTCAGAACTGTTTCAGGTGACTTAATTGGAAATGGCATGTGAAATATATTACTGTAATTACAATACTAGTAAAATATCAGCTGGTTCACCTGAGTTTTTGAATTTGCCATGGTTTAACTCCAGAAAGGGCGAAAGGTGTTGGCTACAGGTGTATTGTACAGTGCTGTCCTCTAGTGGAAAAGAATCAGACAGAATAATTAAAATCCATGTGTTTATAATATGTTTTATCACCACCAATTATTTTTGAGGGTAAATATTAGTATTTTAAATTCCCTCCATACCAAGAAGCCAAGGAGAACCCAAAAAAGTGATTAATTTGAATGAACAATTCAATTCAGTTTTATTTGTATAGTGCTTTTAACAATGGACATTGTCCCAAAGCAGCTTTACAGAAATATATAAATTCATAATATTAATAAAAAATAATGAGCAAGCCAGAAGCGACGGTGGCAAGGAAAAACTTCCTGAGACAATATGAGGACAAAATATTGAGAGGAACCAGCCTCAAAACGGAACCAATCCACATCTGGGTGAAACCGGCGAGTGAAATTATAAATAAGTCCCTTCTGTAAATGTGCTAATACTACATGTTTAAATAGTGCACTTATGTAACCAGGAAAATTCATTACAGTTTTTACATGAAGTCTGTTTTGTTGAACTTCTCCACTGTTCACTGATGGAGACTTGAGTGCAAAATTGTTTGTGGTAATTGCGGTGCTGAGGCTATAATAGTAATTGTCGTCCTAGACATCATAGCACAACTGTTCACATGAATTGAGGTCCAAAGCCATCTTTATGGTTTTAGTGGTACCATCCTCAGCAATCCCAATGACCTCCAGGCTGCACCACGTGGGGCCATCTTCAGCAGCAGCACGTAACTTCCAGCTGATGAGAACTCCAACCAGAAGTAGGCATTAGGCATCAGGATGGATCAGGCAGCTGTGGAGAGCAGAAGGGGCCAGGATCACTGGTTTCTTAGGAGTATCGTGTAGCTCGACAGAAAGATAGAGAGAGAGGGAGGAAAGAGAGGGAGATATTATTAGGTATGGTTAATGTCCCATTATAGTTAAGGACAATGTACATTGCGTGAGTGCGAGCAGGGACTCTGGCATGACAGCATAACTAAAGGGAGAGCCAGAAGGTAACACAGACATGAGGGCCCTCTGGGACATAAGGCAGCCAGCCACCCCACCATCTACAAACCTGGGTGAATGCATAAAAATAGGGGGGAGCGACAGCATCCAAACATCCCAGTTCACCACAACACTCAGTGCCTGTGAGCCCTCTAGATCTGCTCCTGAACACTAATTGGAAGGCTGTTCCATTACTGTGGGGCATTGTAGGAGAAAGCTCTTCCCTCCGCTGTAGCCTATTGAGGTACCAACAAATAGCCTGCACCTTTTGATTGAAGTAGGTGTGGCAGATAATAAAAGACCAAAAGTTAGCTCAGGTACTGTGATGCAAGACCATTAAGTGCTTTATAGGTTAATAGTAGTATTTTATAATCAATGCGAAATTTTCTGGGAGTCACTGCAATGTGGATAAGATAAGGGTGATGTGGTCATATCTTCTGGTTCTAGTAAGGACACTTGCAGCTGCATTCCATACTAAGTGGTGCTTGTTTATGCTCCTTCTGGAACATCCAGACAGTGATGCATTACAATAATCCAACCTAGAGATGACGAAAGCATGGACTAACATTTCTGCGTCGTGTAGTGACATTATATATCTCATCTTAGCAATATTTCTGAGACAAAAGAAGGCTATCCTAGTAATATTATCTGCATGAGCGTCAAATGAAAGACTGGAGTCGATAATCACACCAAGGTCTTTTACTGCTGTACATGACGAAATAGAAAGGCCATCCAGAGTTACTGTGTAATCAGAAAGTTTACTGCATGTGATCTTACTGGAAGTGCTTCTGTCTTGTCAGAATTAAGTAATAGGAAGTTAATAAGCATCCAGTGTATAATGACCTTTACACATTCCTCAACATTACTGAGCTGGTGTCTGTCACCTGGCTTTGCTGAAACATACAACTGTGTGTCATCAGCATAACAGTGGAAGCTAGTTCCATGTTTACAAATAATTTGACCCAGAGGTAGCATATACAATGTAAAAAGCAGTGGGCCTAAAACAGAACCTTGTGGAACACCAAACTTTACCTCAGTATGCACAGAGAAATCTCCATTTGCATCTATAAACCGATAACGGTCAGTCAGATACGACCTGAGCCAGGAGAGGGCCGTTCCCTTAATGCCATGCATGTTTTCCAGTCTACCAAGGAGAATGGTATGATCAATAGTATCAAAAGCTGCAAGGTCAAGCAACATGAGCAAGGATACACAACCATGATCAGAGACCAGTAGCAGGTCGTTTACTACTTTAACCAGAGTTGCCTCTGTGCTATGATGAGGCCTAAAACCTGACTGATACATTTCATGAATGTTACTCTTAAGTAGGTACGAGCATAGCTGCTGTGCTTCAACCTTTTCTAAGATCGTGGAGATAAAGGGGAGATTAAATATTGGCCTATAGCTGGACAATTGACAGTGGTCGGGGTCAGGTTTTTTAACCAGGGGTTTAATAACTGTTTGTTTCAAGGATTTAGGTACATAGCCTGTGCTAAGGGAATAATTTATTTTATTTAGAAGCGGTTTGAGTACTTCTGGAATAATCTGTTTGAAGCAACATGTAGGTAAGTGATCTGCTATTCAAGTTGATGATTTTGATGAAGAAATGAATTATATTAGTTTGATTTCTCTAAGGGGATTAAAACGTTCTAATCATTGATCTGATATTGCTATATTATCTACAGGGTTAGTTATAAAACTGTCTGGTTTTAAATTAATAGTCTGAATTTTTTGTCTAATATTTTACATTTTGCCAGTGAAAGAATTCATGAAATCATTGCTGATATATAATGATTGTGTGCATGTTTCTGTGATGGTTTTATTCCCAGTTAATTTGGCTACAGTATTGAATATAAGAATCTAGAATTATTTTTGTTATCTTCAATTAGGGTGGAGAGACAGACTGATCTAGCAGCACTAAGAGATTTTCAATAGTTCAGGAGGCTCTCCTTCCATGCTGTTTGAAATACTACCAATTTGGTTTGATGCCATTTACATTCTAACTGGCGAGTAGTCTGTTTTAAGGAGCATGTGTGATCGTTATACCAGGGTGATAGCTTTTTCTCTCTAATTATTATTTTTTTTAAGTGGGGCTACCTTATCTAGCGTGTAGTGAAACATTGCCTCTAAACATTCAGACACTCTAAGCATAAAGTTATTTGGGATCAAACGGTGATCCAATCATAGCTGATATCTCTGGGAGGTTATTGATAAAGCTCTGTGTAGTAGCTGATGCGAATGTATGTTTGACATGGTAGCGTGGCAAGGTGCAAATATTATGATCAGTACGCAGTTTAAAGGAGATGAGATAATGGTCTGAGATAGCTTCAGTCTGCGGAAGTATGACTATATTTCCTATATTTATTCCGTATGTTAGTATCAGGTCAAGAGTGTGACGACCATTATGAGTGGGTCCTATTACATTCTGATTGACCGCTCACTGAAGGGAGGGGTCTATTCTATCTAGAATAGACACATCCGCTGTTCTCAGAGGGTCTTTCAGGTTATCAAAAAGTCACCAACAATTAAAGCTTTATCTAGAGAAACAACCAGATTGAAGCTGAAATCTGCAAATTCACTAAGGAATTCAGAATGGTCCTGGGGGTCTGTAAATAATAATTAGTGGAATCGACTCGGTAGATTCGGAACAACCTAAGTCACTCCCAGAACCATTAACCATTCATTTAAAGCGGAAAGTCTACTGAACCTTTTAAGTCCATGTCTGTATGTGGGGTGTGGTCCAGACACGATGATCTTTGTCACAGGTGATCTGCTGCGTACCATCTCGATCAGGCTGCCGAAGTCCCTCTTCAAGACTTCCACCTGCCGCAGCCAGACGCCGTTCAACCGAGGGTTAATGCTAGCTGGCTAGCTGGTTGCGGATGTTCATGGAATCGGATGTGTCACAATGTTCTGAAAAATAATATCCGGGATATGTTCATACAGTATGATAGTGAATAATAGTAGGTTTTAAGGTTAATCAAAAATAGAACAATTTAAAAACTTAGTATCAACTCAAGTAGCTTCCTTGAGTAGCTCCTTCCTGTGCAGCCTGGTTTGCTGACTACTACTACTACTTATATTATTATTATTATTATTATTATTATTATTATTATTAGAAATTATGCTGATAATTCAAAAATATACATTACACACACTTAACCTACTCTATGTCTTGTTAAGTCAAAGAACCTTGTCAGATACACCACTGGACTCAGTTCTATGGTCAAAGGATTTTCTGGGAAACTACTGCATGTGTTGACATTTAATTTATATTGTTAAAGCACATATTAGTCTGCATAGGTTGTTTCTAACTTCCTCATTCATTGATTAATCTTCATTAACTATTCTACCCTGGTCAGGGTCACGTTGTGTCCAGAACACTGGGTGGGTGGTGCGAATACACCCTGGATGGGATACCAATCCAATCAAACACATTCACATACTCATTCACATCTATTTCAGACGAGTCAACCAACCATATTTTTGTGAGGTGTGAGGAAATCAGGGGATCAGGAGGAAACCCACGGGACACAGGGATCTTGGAACGGTGAGGTAGCAACAATGCCTGCTGCACCATCTTCCAAATTAATCTGTGAAATTAAATAATGTCTACATTAAATAGGAAGTATCTATTTATATAGCATTTAATGATTTATATACAACAAAATACAAACCAAAAAAAGCTTAAACTATCTCTCTGTGAATTCTCAAACAAAATATCAAATTGTAAAGTAGTAAACCTATACCACTCACCAGACACTTTATTAGGAACACCAAACTAATACTGTGTAGGGCCCCATTTGCTCTCAGAACAGCTTCAATTCTTTCAAGCATGGATTCTACAAGGTGCCGGATGCATTCCTGTGATATTTTGGTTCATATTGAGAACACTGCATCACAGATTTGTCAGATGCACATTCAGGCTGAGAATCTCCCCTTCTACCACATCCCAACAGTGCTCTATTGGCTTCATATCTGGTGATTGGGGAGACCACTGAAGTACACTGAACTCATTATCATGTTCATGGAACCAGTTTGAGACAAAAGCTTTGTAATGAAGCTTTCTATCATGGTACATTATCATGCTATAAGTAGCCATTATAAGATGAGAAAATTACAGCAATAAAAGGACGTACATGATCAGCAATGATACTCAGGCTGTGACATTCAAACAGTGCTCAGTAGATATTGAATGACTCAATGTGTGCCAAGAAAACATTCATTACACTATCACTGCCAGTCTGAACATTTGACAAAATGTAGGCTGGGTCTGTGGATTTGTGCTGTTGACTCCAAATACTGACCCTACCATTTGCATGCTGCAGCAAAAATTGAGATTCATGAGACATGACATTTTTCCTATCTTTATCTGTCTGGTGAATCTGTGCCCACTGTAGCCTCAGATTCCTGATCTTTGCTCACAGTATTGGAATCCAATGTGCTCTTCTGTTGTTGCAGCCTGTGAACCTCAGTGTTCAACATGTTGTGCATTCTATTCAATTCAATTCAATTCAATTTTATTTGTATAGCGCTTTTTACAATAGACGTTGTCTCAAAGCAGCTTTACAGAAATGTCAACATGGTATACAGATATTAAAGGTGCGAATTTATGCCAATTGAGCAAGCCACTGAGTGGCGACGGTGGCAAGGAAAAACTCCCTAAGATGTTTTAAGAGGAAGAAACCTTGAGAGGAACCCGACTCAGAAGGAACCCATCCTCATCTGTGTAACAACAGTTAGTGTGAAAAAGTTCATTATGGATTTATATGAAGTCTGTATGGCGTTAGGAGCAGCCGTAGTCCCAGCAGTCTGGAATTAAAGAAGATTTGAGCTCCATCCAGAGGCAGAAAGGATCTGGATCTCTAGTATCTCCATAAATTCGTGTGGGGCTCGGCAAAAGGAGAGAGGGAGAAAAAAGATAATTATGACTGCGAAGTAGTAGAACAGAATCTAGTCAGGGTAGGCTTGAGTAAACAAATACGTTTTAAGCTTAGACTTAAACACTGAGACTGTGTCTGAGTCCCGAACACTAATAGGAAGACTGTTCCATAACTGTGGGGCTCTGTAAGAGAAAGCTCTTCCCCCTGCTGTAGCCTTCAATATTCGAGGTATCGTCAAATAGCCTGCATCTTTTGATCTAAATAGGCGTGGCGGATCATATAAAACCAAAAGGTCGCTTAGATATTGTGGCGCGAGACCGTTTAGTGCTTTATAGGTTAATAAAAGTATTTTATAATTAATGCGAGATTTTACTGGGAGCCAATGCAGTATTGATAATATCGGTGTGATATGGTCGTATCTTCTAGTTCTAGTTAGGACTCTAGCAGCTGTATTCTGGACTAACTGGAGCTTATTTATATTCCTACTGGAACATCCAGACAGTATGGCATTACAGTAATCTAATCTAGAGGTGAGGAATGCATGAACTAGTATTTCCGCATCATGTAGTGACAATATGTTTCTTATTTTAGAAATATTTCTGAGATGAAAGAAGGCTATCCTAGTAATATTATCTACATGAGCATCAAATGATAGGCTGGAGTCAATAATCACTCCAAGGTCTTTAACTGCTGTACATGATGAAACAGAAAGACCATCCAGAGTAACCATGTGATTAGAAAGATTACTTCTAGCTACACGTGGGCCTAATAAAAGTATTTCTGTTTTATCAGAATTAAGTAGAAGGAAGTTAATTAACATCCAATGTCTAATGTCCTTTACACAATCCTCAACTTTACTAAGCTTCTGTCTGTCCTCTGGCTTCGCTGAAACATACAACTGTGTATCATCAGCATAACAGTGGAAGCTATTTCCATGTTTACGAATAATTTGACCTAGGGGTAGCATATATAAACTAAAGAGCAGTGGGCCTAAAACAGAACCCTGTGGAACTCCAAAAGTAACCTCAGTACGCATGGAGAAATCACCATTTACATCTACGAACTGATAACGATCGGTCAGATAAGACCTGAGCCAGGAGAGGACTGTTCCCTTAATACCAACAACATTTTCTAATCTATCAAGTAGAATAGTGTGGTCTATAGTATCAAAAGCTGCACTAAGGTCGAGTAACACAAGCAGCGAGACACAACCCTGATCGTAAGTCAGTAGAAGGTCATTTACTACTTTAACTAACGCTGTCTCTGTGCTATGATGAGGTCTAAATCCTGACTGATACATTTCATGAATGTTATTCCGATCTAAGTACGAGCATAACTGCTTTGCTACAACCTTTTCTAAAATCTTAGAGATGAAGGGGAGATTTGATATTGGTCTATAGCTGGACAATTGAGATGGGTCAAGATCAGGTTTTTTAATCAAGGGTTTTATAACTGCTAATTTAAGTGATTTAGGTACATAGCCAGTGCTTAGGGAAGAATTGATTATATTTAGAAGTGGTTCAATTACTCCTGGACAAATCTGTTTAAACAAACATGTAGGTATGGGATCTAGTATGCAAGTTGATGAATTGGCTGAAGAGATTAATGTAGCTAGTTCGGTCTCTCTAAGTGGAGCAAAACACTCTAAGCATTGATCTGATATTGCTACATTGTCATGTAATGGGTTTGTTACAGTACTGTCCAGTTTTAATTTAATGGCCTGTATTTCACGTCTAATATTTTCAACCTTATCAATGAAAAATTTCATGAAATCTTCACTGCTATGTAATGATTGAGTGTTTCTCTCTGTAGTGGTTTTATTCCTAGTTAATTTTGCTACTGTGTTGAAAAGGAATCTAGAATTGTTTTTGTTGTCATCTATTAAGGTTGAGAAATAGATTTTTCTAGCATCGCCAAGAGATTTCCTATATTTCAGTAGGCTCTCCTTCCATGCTGTTTGAAATATCACCAGTTTGATTTGACGCCATTTACGTTCTAATTGTCGAGTTGTCTGTTTTAAGGTTTGCATTTGATCGTTATACCAGGGTGCTAATTTTTTTTTTTTTTTCTCTCCACCTTAATTCTGAGATGCTTTTTTGTTTAGCACAGTTGTAAAGAGTGGTCATTCGAGTTACCATAGCCTTCCTGTCAGCTACAATTAGTCTGGTCATTCTCCTCTGACTTCGCTCATTAACAAGGCATTTCCACCCATAGAGCTGCTGCTTACTGGATTATTTTGCATCATTCTGTGCAATCTCTAGAAACTGTTGTTCATGAAAATCCCAGGAGATCAGTAGTTTCTGAAATTCTCAAACCAGCCCATCTGGCACCAACAACCATGCCATGGTCAAAGTCACTGAGATCACACTCTGATGTTTGATCTGAACATTAACTGAAGTCCTTGACCTGTATTTGCATGATTGTATGCATTTGTATGCATATGTATGCTGATTTAATAATTGTATGAGTTGTTTTTAATGCAGCACTCAGTATCTTGTTATGATTTATAAAATCATATCCATGTTTGAAAACTTATGGCACAGTCAGCACTGGAGTCCCATCGCATGAATTTGGACCTTCTGAGGTATCCACTTTGTATGTAATGAATATGTAATGAACTCAATATTGCATGCTAGACATAAGCATGTGGAATAGAGAAAATCCTTCAATTTTAACAACATAAAGTTCTTAAAAAAGAGTCTGTCATGAATATTCCATTACACATGCAATATTTATGAAATAGTTCTGCACTTAAAAGGAAAGTTTTAATGGAACACTATTTTTGGCTGAAATTTCAAAACATGAAGACTTTCTTCAAATTTTCATTCATTTTCAGTAACTGCTAGTCTAGATAAACAGCAAGGTAGGAATACATTCTGGACAGGACACCATGCCATCACAAATTACTCTGCTTAACACAATGTAACAATACAAATGTAATTTTTAATAAACAAAAGCTTTTAATAAAAACAAATTAGGCTCTCACTAATTTGTCTGCTACATAGTCCCACTTTATCATTCTGCAATATTCTCTCATTCCATCAATTTATTGCTGCTTTTGTATGACTTTGTTAGAAGCAGACAAAAAGACTTCAGGTTTTGCTCTAGCAATCACATGGAGCCAGTTAAGTTGTTGGTAACAAAAAGTAAGCAATGTATGTAGACATTAGACAGAATATTGTTGTCTCAAATATCGTGATACAAAATTCTGGCGAAACTAATTCACTGCTCATATAATGTATCACAATATTTCCATTTAATATTTATTATAAGCTCTTACTCTTCTCACACACTAGGTGGCAGCACCAGAGGTAGTAGCATACAGAGCAAGAAGTTAGCAAGTGGGAGCCTAACTGTCTCAAAGCATGCTTACTTAATAGTTCAAAAAATTAAGTTAATCAGGATATGCTATGGCACATATGTCAAACACAAGGCCCACAGCCTCCTTTCATTTGCTTTCATTTGGAAATGACCCTTAGTGCAATTACTGCTCAACATTTTCACACTACACACAATTCACAGAAGATCTATAGTGTAGCCATACAGAAGTAGCTACCGTAAACCGCCATATATGTGAACTCCGGTTTCTACCTTGGCTGACTTGATTACGGTCTGAATGTCGATTAAATTCAATGTCTGTGTGCTGTGCTTGATGTAAGTCTTATTTGTGAGTAAAATGATTAAGAAGCACTTCATGTGTTGCGCTGGCAGTGGCGTATCCAGAAATAAATTTTGGAGGGATGAGGAAATATATAAAATAAAATCACTACTGTTTTACTCATTTATACAATTAAATTAAGTGTAATGCATTCATGAATTTAAGATGGATTTCTGTTTCATATCAATGCTGAATTCAGCATTGAAACTCCCAGAATGCACCTCCAACAAGTAACATGGCCTCCACAGACTCCAACTCCCAGTTCAAACGTTCAAGTTCACCTGATGAGTCAAGTCAAGTAAAATCAAGTGGGTTTTTATTGCTATTCCTCTATATACCTGGTATACATTGGAATGAAATGGCGTATCTTCAGGACCATGTTGCAACACGGAACAGTACGCAAGACTATATAAAGTGCAAATATACAACAATGTGAGACGAGTGCAAAACAATAAATACAGAGAACAAAACAATAAATACACAGGACAGTAAATACACAGGACAATAAATATACAGTCAATAGATACACAGAACATGGACTGTAGCTATTTTGTAATGTAGCAGCACTACTGTAGTATAGCAGCAATACTGGCAGCAAAAACAAGTTCCATAGTATAAAGTGACTGATGCAGCTACTGTATGTAAAGTGCAGTGTGCAGTAGTACTGAGTCTTACTGGGTAAGTGTGTGTGCAGTGGTCTTGGGTTAGGTGTTTGACTAGCCCAGGTGAGTGTTGGGAGGTAGCCAGGTATTGAGTAATCTGACTGCCTCAGGGAAGAAACTGTTGTGGAGTATGCTGGTGGTGGCACAGATGCTCCTGTACCTTCTGCCAGATGGCAGGAGGGTGAACAGTCCATGAAAAGGGTGGGACGGGTTGTCCGCAATACTGATGGCTTTGCAGATGCAGCGGTTGTTTAATGAGGTGTCGATGGTGGGTAGAGAGACCTCGATGATCTTTTCCGCTGTCCTCACAATCTGCTGTAGACTTACTCCACACACCTGACTCACCACCACACACATATAAGAATGCTCACAGCACAAAGAAATACAGAGATGAGCCACTAAGGGTCTGGAACCAAGATTAACCTCTACCAAAGTGATGCAAAGGCCAAAGTGTGGAGAAAGAAAAGATCTGCTTATGATCCAAAACATACAAGCTCATCTGTGAAACATGGGTACTGTCATGGCTTGGGCTTGCATGTCTGCTTCTGGAATAGGCTCACTAATCTTTATTGATGATTTAACCCATGGTGGTAGCAGCAGAATGAATTCAGAAGTTTACAGGAACATTTTCTCTGCCAATGTACAGAGAAATGCATCCAAATTAATAAGGATGAACTTTATCATGCGGCATGATAACGATCCAAAACACACTGCCAATTCAACAAAGCACTTTATCGGGGGGGGGGGGGGGGGGGACTGAAAGGTTTTAGACGGGCCGTCATTTACCAAACCTTAATCCAACTGAGCAGCATTTGACCTCATGAAGAGGAGACTGACTGGAGAAACCCCTGAAATAAACAACAGCTGAAACAGGCTGTGGTAAAAGCCTGGAAAATCATCACAAAAGAAAAAAACAACAATTTGGTGATGCCAATGAGTCACAAGGTTGATGCAGTTTCAATTTCAAGCAAATCCCAAGCAAATATTAAATGTTATTAACTTTAATTTACTTCAAGACTTACCTGTTCCTATTTGTTTGCTTGCCTAAAAATTGGGTGGTCTTATACAAAAGGTTGTTTATGTTGTTTAACACATCCAGATGTAAATACCAGGAAATAAAAGCTGAAATATCATTAAATTCCTTGGTAATTTTGCAGATTTCATCTCGAGCCTGGTTGTTACCTACATGTTTAATACAAACAGATTATTCCAGAAGTAATCAAACCCCTTCTAAAAATAATACATTCTTCCCTTAGCACAGGCTATGTACATAAAACATTTAAACTAGCTGTTAACAAACCTCTGATTTAAAAACCTGACTTTGACCACTGTCAATTGTCCAACTATAGACCTATATCAAATCTCCCCTTTATCTCCAAGATCTTAGAAAAGGTTGTAGCACAGCAGCTATGCTCGTACCTACATAAGAATAACATTAATGAAATGTATTAGTCAGGATTTAGGCCTTATCATAGCACAGAGACAACGCTGATTGAAGTGGTGAATGACCTACTACTGGCCTCTGATCAGGGCTATGTCTCATTGCTCATGTTACTTGACCTTAGTGCAACTTTTGATAACACATATCATTTTATTCTCCTGGATAGACTAGAAAACATCGCAGGCAAAAAAAGTTGGGACAGTATGGAGAATGTTAAAAGCCAAACAAAAAGAGTCATTTGAAAATTACATTCACTCTTTGCTTATGCAACCATGTGCTTGTAATTTGGGCAGAATGTGGTTTGGCATTGTCCTGATCTAGATGGCAGCATATGCTGCTCCACAATGTGTACATATCTTTCTGTATTAATGGTACCATCACAGATGTGTAAATTACCCATGAGCACTGACACACCCCTATACCATGACCGAAACTGGCATTTGGACCTGACCGGACCACAAAACACGATTCCACTGTGCTGCTGTCCATCTCAGATGAGCCCAAGCCCAGAGAAGTCAGTGGCATTTTCTGGACAGTGTTTTTGTATGGCTTCTGCTTTGCATAGTAAAGCCTTAACTTGCATCTGTGGATGCAGCGGCAAATTGTGTTGCGTGACAAAGGTTTACCAAAGTATCAAAAGTTTAACAAAGTAATGTTGTTCTCAAAGTGTTAGATTATTCGCTGATGCATCTGTTGGCAGATTGGCAAGCTTCGACCCATCTTTTCACTTGAATGACTAGGCCATTTTTGGAGGCTCCTTATATGCTTTGAGTAGACGATTGCTATTATCACATCGCTATTAGTCCTAAATTGCCCTTGTCCAAACTTTTTTGGAATGTGTTGCATGCATCAATTTCAAAATAAATTTTTATCTTAAAAAAACTATGTAGTTGATTAGGTAAAACATCAAATACATTGTCTTTATATGTGTGTGTGTGTTTTTAAAAAAAATACAAATCAAAGTACATTTACAAATCACTTCCCTTTGTTTTTATTAGCATTTTCCATACTGTCCCAACTTTTTCGAGATTGGGGTTGTAAATGGTGACATCTCTATGCATACTGAGGTAAAGTTTGGTGTTCTGCAAGGGTCTGTGTTAGGCCCACTTCTCTTTTCTTTATATAACCTACCTCTGGGTAAAATTATTTAGAAACATGCTATTATCTTTCACTGTTATGCTGATGACACCCAGTTGTATGTTTTAGCAAAGCCAGATGACAGACAGCAGCATAATAATATTGAGGAATGTGTAAGGGACTTTAGACATTCGATGCTCAGAAGTAAGCTTTCTGATTACATAGTAAGGCTGGATGGCCTTTCTGTTTCATCATATGCAGCAGTAAAAGACCTGCTTGTGTGATTATTAACTCCAGTCTTTCATTTGATGCTCATAGATAATATTACTAGGATAGCCTATTTTTTTAATTCTGAAATATTGCTAAGATAAGATATATAATGTCACTACATGATGCAAAAAATTTAGTTCATGCTTTTGTTACCTCTAGGTTGGATTCTTGTAATGCCTTATTGTCTGGATGTTCCAGTAGGTACATAAACAAGCTCCAGTTAGTTTGGAATGCAGGTGCTAGAGTCCTTACTAAAACCAGAAAATATGACCACATCACCCTGATCTTATCCACACCGCATTGGCTCCCAGTAAAAATGTTCACTGATTATAAAATACTACTATTGACCTATAAAGCACTAATTGGTCTTGCACCCCACAGTGCCTGAGCAAACTTTTGGTCTTTTATGATCTGCCATGCCTACTTCGATCAAAAGGTGCAGGCTATTTGTTGGTGCCTCGAATAGTGAAGGCTACAGCAGGTGGAAGAGCTTTCTCTTACAAAGCCCCACAGTTATGGAACAGCCTTCCAATTAGTGTAAGGGACTTAGACACAGTCTCAGTGTGTAAGTCCAGTCTGAAAACATATTTGTTTAGTTATGCCTTTTGTGAATATTTTTTCTTTAGGTAATGCAGCAGATCTAGAGGGCTCACATACTTTCACACACACACACACACACACACACACACACACACACACACACACACACACACACACACACACACACACAGACACACACACACACACACTTTCACGTGTTCACACAGGTTTGTTGATGGTGGAGTGGCTGGCCGCCTTATGTCCCAGTGTGCCCTCATGTCTGTGTTCCCTTCTGGCTCTCCCTTTCTCTGCCTCTCACTATCTTATGCTGTTATAGCTAGTCTTGCTGGAATCCCTGCTTGCACTCACACAAAGTACATTTTCCTTAACCATTGCAAGACCATAAGCATACCTAATAATCTCTCCCTCTCTTTCCCTCTCTCTCTCCCTCCCTCTTTCTGTCAAGCTACACATGATTCTCCTGAGATAACAGCGGTCCTGACCCCTTTTGCTCTCCAGACCTGCCTGATCCATCCTGATGCCCTACTTCTGGTTGGAGTTCTCATCAACTGAAAGTTACATGCTGTTGCTGAGGTTGGCCCCACATGCTGCAGCCTAAAGATCATTGACATTACTGAGGATGGTACCACTTAAAAACCATAAAGATGGCTTTGGACCACAATTCATACGAACAGTTATGCTATGACTACAATTGCTATGATAGCTTTAGGACAAACAGTTATGCACTCAAGTCTCCATCAGTGAACAGTGGAGAAATTCAACAAAACAGTGTTCATGTAAAAACTGTAATGAATTTTCCTGGTTACACAGTTGCACTATTTGACCACGTAGTATTAGCACATTTATAGAACTGATTTATTTATAAATGTACTATACACTGTTACCCAGATGAGGATGGGTTCCCTTTGGAGTCTGGTTCCTCTCAAGGGTTCTTCCTCATAGTGTCTCAGGGAGTTTTTTTCTTGCTACCGTCACCTCTGGCTTACTCATTAGGGATAAATTCGTACATTTAAGATCTATATCCTGAATTTATATACTTCTGTAAATGTACTTTGGGACAATGTCTATTGTTAACAGCGCTATACAAATAAAACTGAATTGAATTGAATACTTAAACAGCCTTATATAAAATGAGTTAACCCATTGCAACATGAATTAGCCTGGCATCTCATATACTAAAAACCTCTATCCATTAAAAAAAAAAAAAGGACAAAAAGACTTATCACCCATTACTTACCAGAATTTTGGTTTCATTTGTCAACACCTGGCTTTTGTTTCTTAGCACCATATAGATTTGTGAATATTATTATGATCTTCCTATGGCACATCTATAATAATGATGTGTAGTTTTTGTTTTCTTTTCATTTTTTTTTTAACAAATTGAATTGTACTAGTTGTACTGTCTAAAAGATTCTTTTGTCCAAGTTTAAAGATTTGTGCCAGAGATTTGGTTAAGATTTAATCATTCCCATCCTGCTAGCAGCTAAAACTAAACTTTCCCATATTGATTCATTTGTCTTCTCAAACACTGAGCAGTTTTTTAGCACTTCAATTTAGCTAAAACTCTTTAGTACAGTATGACAGCATACATGTGATACATGTTCACAGAGAAGGTAAATTTTTACAAATACCAACTTTGTCACAACATATTTATATTTTTTTTTATAATGTTGTCCATTATCACCACACAAGCTATTGTATTTTTTAAAATAGGAAATAACACAAACCAGATGGTAATTGATGTTAGGCGGCAGAGACAGTGACAGTTCAGGTTAAGAGTCTTTATTCTGAAACAGGCAGACAAATCCAAAATCTGAACCAGAATCGAAGTCAAAGTACAGGCAGAAGTCAGGCGATGTGCAAATAAAGTTAAGAAGGCAAAAGTCAAATACATAAAGAATACATAAAGAAACCAAGGAACCAGAAATGTAGTCATGACCATGAACACTAAAGCAGAATAACAAGGCTTGGTATTGTAGGTATACTTCGCAAGTATGGTGGTGAAATTATGGTGGTGAGTCCTTAAATACTGTTGGCTGTGATTGTGTAATAGAGGACAGGTGTGTGTAGTCAGAATAAAAGATGAACATGAACATGAGAGAGTTTGTGATGGCTGTTGGGTACTGTCGTCTTTGGCGGTCATGCTAATAGATCGCTCTGAGCTCTGCGAGTTGTAGTCAGCCGTCATGCTTGTAGGTCTCTCTGTGATACTTGGAGTAGTGTGCAACACCATTTCCGGCATCAGTCCATGCATTTTATTTTGTAACAGAGTCATTTAAAATTATTACAATTTTTATTTACCCCTGAGACCTGAGGAGCAGATCTCTAATCTGTGTATCAATTAATTTCTGACAGCAGGGGGTCAATGAATCCCCCCCCCCCAAAAAAAAGTATTTGTATTTGATTCTGGTTTGCCCACATCTAGGCGGTGAACCAGGATTTAGGCACAGTTTCATTATTTAATGCAAGTCTGTTTGATGTTGAGGTAATAAAAAAGATGCAGCAAAAACATTAAATAAATAATAATAATAAAAATAATAAGGCGTAATACGAAATTCAGGTCAGACATCCAGCAAAACATCAAGTATCTTTTGGTCTGTACTCTACATTTTGAATATATCCTATTGAATTTGACATTACACTTTGCTTTTCTAGTAACAATTTTAGAATTTGAATTTCCATATGCTTTACTTCATCATTTTAGTAGTGCCATTTTTACTTCACCATGCTAGTAACAACAATTTTAGAAGGAATATTTCCATACCCTGTACTTTATCCTTTTAAAGAGGGTGACTTGCTTTACATGGTCATTTGTATATACACATTTTTTTCTTTATCCTTTTATTTTTGTTATTAGATTGTTTTTCTTTAAAAAGCACCTTTGTATTTTTAGCCCTGTTTTTCTGTTTACTGCATAGAATAGTGCATAAGAATACGATTTTGGATGCACCTAGTCTGTCATAGTAAAAGCACAGAGTATCATAGTTAAACCATAGTGTGTCATTGTAAAGGCATAATGTGTCAGTAAAAGCACAGTGTGTCATAGTAAAAGCATAGACTGTCATAGTACATGTACAGTATACTATAGTAAAAGTATACAGTGTCATAGTACATGTATAGTATACTATAGTAAAAGTAGTACAGTAGAATTATAGAGTCTAGGGTAAAAGGCAAAAAGTCTACAGGTATATATGTTCAGTGTAACTACATGTACCTAAATAATAAGTAGTATTCTTTTTTTTTTTTTCATTAAAAAAACTTGTTTTAACAAACATTTCACATGTGCTAGTTCTCACTTTCCAGAAGATGGCGCACACTCTCACAAGAGTGACTGATCTTGCACACAGCAAAAGGTACAATGTTGAAAATAATCCTTTGCTTCTCTAAAGACTTAGGGATTATAGTTCTAGTCAGTATTTATTCAATCCAATGCAATAGAGGTTTAGTAATTAGATTTTTAAATCAAGACATTACCATGTAGTCATGACATAGTAGTGATGGAACTTTATATCCATGTTACTAAACAGCACTGGCAGTGTTAGTGTCTCTGTTGTTATTCTAAAATTGTTTATTTATTTATTTTTTTGGTAACAGTACGAATATTTTCATTGTGAACATATTCACTGTGCTCATGTATTACATTATCCTTTTTGAGTGCTAAACATTTTGACTCCAAATGACATATTTGGGTAGTATCACAAAATGCATTCAGAGGGTAACACACAGTGCATTCAGAGGGTAACACAGTGCATTCAAAGGGTAACACAGTACATTCAAAGGGTAACACAGTGCATTCAGAGGGTAACACAGTGCATTCAAAGGGTAACACAGTGCATTCAGAGGGTAACACAGTGCATTCAAAGGGTAACACATGGCATATTCTAGTAAACCCAAAGTGTAATTAAAAAAAAAAAAAAAAAATATATATATATATATATATATATATATATATATATATATATATATATATATATATATATATATATATATATATATATATAGTTTAATATTGTAAAGCCAAACTGTGTCATTTTAAGACCATAATCTATAATAGAATACCATAGTGTGTCATAGTAAAAGTGTACTTTGTCAAAGTAAAACTTTATTGTGTCCTAGTAAAAACCATTGTGTCATAGTAAAAGCATAGTGTATTAATAATAAAAGCTTAATGTGTCCAATTAAAGCATATTATGCTATAATAAGATAATGTGTCAAGATGAAACCATACTGTGCCATAGTAAGGTTATAGTGTGTCCATAGTGTGTCAAAGTTAAACCACAGTGTATCATAGTTAAACCATAGTGTGTCATAGTAAAACATAGTGTCATAGTAAAGCAGTGTGTGTCATAGTAAAAGCATAGTATAAAAGCATCATAGTAAAGCATAGTGTGTCATAGTAGAAGTATTATGTGTCATAGTAAAAGCACAGTGTCTCATAGTAGAAGTATAATGTGTCATAGTAAAAGCACAGAGTGTCATAGTAAAAGCATAGTGTGTCAGTAAAAGCATAATGTGTCATAGTAAAAGCATAGTGTGTCATAGTAAAAGCACAGTGTCATAGTAGAAGCATAATGTGATATAGTAAAAGAACAGTGTCTCATAGTAGAAGCATAGTGTGTCATATTGAAAGCATAGTGTGTCATCCTTGCTGAAAAACAACAACAGCAAAAAAAAAAAAAAAAAAAAAAAAAAAAGTTGAAAGCCTCATAGAATTTGTCATGGTTTCAATTGTTATAATGGGAATTATATTGGTTTTAATGAGAAACTGTAATGGCCCCTGTGGGTCTCTACTGGTAATTTGTTCCATTCTAATGGTAGCATGTTATTTCTAGTGTTTACCATTAAAGACCAATAATGGTAATGGTAGATAATGGTTTTAGTGAATAGCTAATGCTTTGTAATGGTATTTGTCGTGGAAAACATATTAATTTCTGTAATGGTTTCTATTGTTGTTGTTGTTGTTTTTTTCCAGCAGGGATAATATAAATATTGTGCCAGAGCACAACCATTGTAAAATGGTACAAGAGTAAAAGCATTTTGTGTCGTAGTAAAACATTCTTTTATCACAGTGTGTGCCTAGTACATCGTAATAAATCTACAGTATACTGTATCATGGTGAAACTAAAGCCCACTTAAACCATACTGTATTACAGTAAAACTACACAGTAGTATAGTAAACCCAGAGAGTGTCATCAGAAAACCTCAGTATGGGATACTATGATACCATAGTGGATTTTTTCCAAGGGAAATCCCTCGCGTGCATGTCTCTACATTACAGTGCTCGGTGGAATATAACTGTCGCCGCACTTCCTCTGCTAAAATAAACGTGTGTCAGCAGCGTCATAATTCAGTTCTGCGCGCGGTCCAATAACGTGAGTTAGTGCGCGTGTGAGTGGGCGAGGGGAGTGGGGAGAGGAGGCGGGGGACGAGGAGGGGGGCTGGGGGAGAGGAGGGGGGATTCTGCCGTTCCGTTGCGCACAGCCGCACTGCTTTATACCGCATCGCCACAAAACCACTGACTCGACCGCCTGCTCGAATTCACTCAAGCGCCGCTGTATTTTTCCCGCATCCCCACTTCACGCGTTTCTTCAGCTTCGGGGTTAAAAAAATAAAAAATAAAAATAATAATCCGCGCACTTAAGAGAGCGCAAGAAGAGGGACGAAAATAATAAGAAGAATTAAAAAACCCTATCATCTCTGCAGAACTCCACCGCACATTTTCCAGCATGAGCGAGGTGAGTGGGAATAACAGGATAAACAAGCTAACCGAATGTACGACTCAGTAGATGAGACAGATACAGAGATGCTTACTTGAATGGAGTTCTCAGACTCCCCCATGCGCAATTGCCACCACTGTATCCTGTTGATATGACTTAGTGACTGTACACCTGCATGAGAAGACAAGGCAGGATTCCACTGTGAAACTGTGTTAACTTAAAAACAAACAAACAAAAAAACAACAAAACAAAACAAAAAACAGCATATGTATGGCATAATTGCATAAAAGTGTATGGATATAATGTAACCTACAGCTGCATAGCGTTTAGTACTTTGCGACCTTTGCGCTTGTCCACCTTTACCGCCGCATTACTCAAAGTGCAGGTTTAAGCATTCTCTCTCTGTCACATCTCATCCTTCAAGTGCATGAACGTGTTGCAGTGAAATGCGGAGAAATTCTGCCAATCCACTCCGTTACACAATATGCATGAGGTGCAGCAAAAGATCACTGCTGTTAATGCGCGGTTTGCCATCTTTTTAATCTGTTGTAGGCTCCTACTACAGGCTGTAAATTATTATGCTTGACTTTGAGATCAGGCAGCCTGCTTTGTGATAAATCTATAAATAAACTTTTGGGATGTTTTTATTCTAGCATCAGATCTCCTCAGGACAGTCATATAGAACAATAGAGTGTTACTCTTGTAATTTCTCTCTGTCCTACTCTGTTTGAATAGCTAGAGGTATGGTTAACACTAAAGGAAAGTATTTGCAACCACATCACCCTTGCTTATTTAGCTTCGTACACATTTCTCATTAGATTTGTTTGGACATATCAATTTCACATGCAGTTTTATGCCTAGGGTACGTAACTACAATAGGGAATTTGGTTTAGGTTTTTCCTCTTTTTCTTGCAGTAAACCAAATATTAACTACATGGCAGCTATCAGTCTGTCTCATTTTTATTTTTTTATTTTTTAACAATTTGCACTGCTGAACTCAAATGGAAAGTTAAGTTTACGGTAATGGTTAGTGTTTGCACCAATTCTTATGACTTTGCATGAAAACAAATATTTGCTGATTTAAATTTGTAGAAATTCTTCATGAGATCAGTTTGCAAAGACTAACATGCTTCTCAACGGTCTCACATTTGAAAATTTGAAGCATGTTGTATGAAGGGTGAGTTGAAGAGTTATCATTTGTAAAAAAAATTTTTTTTTTTTAAATTACAACTTCAAAAGCATGAAATTGAACAAAAACACCAACATCGCTGTTGTTTGTTCGAATGTGTAGAGATTTATAATAAAATGAGGTTGCAAGATACCTAAGCCATTCACTGCATCTTATTGAAGTGCTCATGCAATGTCATAATGCAGATGAATACGCCAGAAGGACAGTGCTAACTGTGCTAAATCCCACAACTGGCTAATGTTACTCTGATTGACAGCAGAGAGAAAGAGAAGGGCCAATTATGCTCTCTTGTGGACACCTGGCATCAGACCACTGTGGCCTCATCAGGAAATAAGCTTGCAACGATAAGGTGAATTGTTAGCTATTAACACTCTGGACACCAGTTTGCCAATATTTTCACTCTCTCCTCTGACATAGGAAGAAGTTAAAGTCATTAAGGATACTGCAGTTCGTGCTTCTCTTATTACCTCACAGTTTCAACCAGCCAGTCATTAAGTAAGGAATAAAACATACTGGGGTGTGCTGTTATAGGAAAATAATCAATGTCAGGGTGGTGTGATGCAGCCACATTGAAAGCAGAGTTTCTGTTACCAACCCAATGAAGGATTGATTATTTTCCTATACCAGCATGCCCTGAAATGTTTTATTCTAACTATTACAATTTTTAATTTATTCAGGAACGTCATACATTTTACCCTTTTAAAGTTACATTTAATGTTGCAGAACATCCATTGCAGACAAGTTAGAGTGTTATCACATACTTTATAGCAGCTATAAACAGTCTTTCCCTCACCAGCCTCTTTTACTTCTGACTTTTGAATAAGACAAAAACACATCTTGTCATGTTATAGAGAACCATAAAATACACTCTGGAAAACTCAGAGTTGCAGAGTAAGATTTGAGTTGACAAAACCAAACAAATCTAACCTGGGTTAATTAAGTTTAACAGGTTTCTTGATGCTGGTTATCAACTTTCTCAATCAACCCAGGTTTTAATCCTGAATCATGGTTTACTCATTATGCACATGCACATAAAACCAGACATTTCCAGAAAACAGCCAATACCGTTCAACATGAAAAAAAATGCAGGTGAGCATACTTCCATTGAAGAGCAAGAAATTATTATTTGAAATGTGAGGAATTTAAACTTTAAAGGAATTTAAAATGCAAAAAGAAGCAGCGTTGCAGCTGCCAGAGCTCGGGAAAATTGCTGATTGTGTAAATGCCTACGTTTACTTTTATAGGTTCACAGAGAGAATAAATGGATTGAAAACTTATAACCCCAACATATTTCATGTAATTAAATATTAATAAAATAAATATCAATATGTGAAATTATATTAGGACAGGAATAATTTCCACCGCATGAAAATATATACCACACACAAAGAACCTCAAAGCAATACATAAAGTTTGCAGTACAGTAAGAGCATGGCTTTGACGTATCATGACCCTATGTGTGCATGGGTTTCCTCTGGGTTCTCCAGTTTCCTCCCATAGTCTGAAAACATTCCAGTAGGTTGAATCTAAACTGCTCCAAGGTGTGAATCTGTGTGTGTGTGTGTGTGTGTTCCCAAGAAGGATCTACCATGGCTACTGAAGATGAATAAATGAATATCTCAAACATTATTTTTAATTGTATTTCCATTATGACTAGATAATCTGAGACATAATTCAAAGTCTACTTGATATTTCAATACCTAAACTGGTATGCTTCGGCCATACTGGAAAATTTATAATAGTCTATTCATTTGATGTTTCACTTTTTCATCATCACGCATCAACTTGGCAAAAAACCAACCCACCTTTGCAATTTATTTTGAAATATTAGTTTCCTGAGTGTAATGATTACAGTGAATACTGGATTAGCATAACTAATTAATGTTGATGTCAACAGGTATATTTTTTTTGTTGATGATGACTAATAGGCTGCGTCTTTGTTCCAAGAGAATGGTATGTGGTGGCACACAATAATAACATCAGCGTACAAAAAGGAGTATTTTTTTGTACAAGCATTCTACCGTATTTATGGAAGCGGAATGTTACATTACTGAATATTTGTTACAGTGTAATATTACAGAGTGCAGTGCTGTGATTTAGTTTGATAATTTGATCATTTAAAATTGATTTTGTATTTAGTTTTCCTCATATGGTAAAGACTCCCTAAATAAACCTTGATCCTTGAATCTTGAACCTGGACAGAAATGGGCACTGTTCATTTTTACACACATTTGGGGATGTTTACTCATCATTTTCCAATGTATTGAATATGATACACTTGTATCGTATTTATTTAGCAAGAAATCCAAAGTAAATGCAACACACGTTGGATGAATTATTGAATTTATTTTTATTTTTTTGCAGTTATTAGATTTGTTATTTAGATATATTAGATTTATTTTTTATCCCTATATGTATTTGGTGTCTATAACTGCTCACTCACTGATACACACTTTATCAACAACATGGATTAAAGTTCTCCATCACCTCAACAGATTTCTATCATATAAATCTTATACTAATCATGTTTTGTTTATTAAATTTTTTTTTAGGTTTGACTTTGGCGGTGTTTTACAGTAAAGTAACTCTCAGACAATGTGCATTCAAACACCTTGTTTTCAGTAACAAGGTGACACAAAAGTTTGCTGGAGTGACAGGTTTACAGACACAAGAAAATCTTGGTGCAACCTACAGGAGAACAGTAAGCATGCTGCTGATTAGTGTCTTCCCAGTATTTTAACAGTTTAAATTATTGACTCGGTTGAGTGTTCCTACCGTCTGCTGTGATATTGGAACATGGTGAAAAACAGTGGTGTATATGAGTCACTAGTCCATACTGTCTTGAGCAGATTGTGAAACATGATATCGTATTATTGGTTAACTGAATTTTCTCCCTGTGCAGGGTGAATTTTCTCCCTGTACAAGGTGACGCTGTTGAAGATGTCTAGAGGCAAAAAAAAGTCAATGTATATTGATGAAATATTATGGAGCAAGACACTTTTAGCCTATTTATCGTGACGAATCACCTAAAGTATTACCTGAACATTTGTTCATTTTGATCCCTTTTTCTATGCTCTCTCTGTGGTAAACGTTAGGACTATGCAAACACAGATCTGATCTGGGGATTGGTATTATGGCTGATACTGGTCTGACATGCTGGGTCTGCTGATGCATTTTATGGTGTGAATGCATGTTACAGAGGTGTCAACATCTACAGTTTAGCCATAGCATTTTAAATTTATGATTCATTGATATGCCGATATGGGAGACACCTGAAAACTGAAAGCTTGGCTGAAATCTCTGATATTGATATTGTATCAGAATGTACTGTAAAAGATTTAATCGATGCATTTAATCATGTGAGTTCTTGGGCGCAATGATAAGCTAAACAAAAAAATCAATCCAGAACAATTTGCAGATTATTTTTTTTAGAATTAATATGTGATTGTCAGTGCCAGCCAAGACAAGACTACTTTTTAATGGAAGTTTAAACATTTTTCATAGACATGCTATCTGATTTTTACTTTGGTTAACAGTTTACACACAATGCAATTCAACTGACTGTTGATAGTGGCACTAGTGGGAGTTTAATTTCTACCTAAACAGAGCAATGCAGCAGCACTTTCATCCTTAGCAGTTTAATTCCACTGCATGCAAATTTGTCACCTGAAATTTTGCTCCCATTCATTTCCAGTGGGGAGTAGTGAAAAATGTATGAGAGATTGTGAAATAGCGAGCGACAAGAACTTCAAAAATCTGAGCTGGTTGCAACTTTGTACAAATTACAAGCGACAGCCAACTTTTCTTCTGGCCAACATGGACAAACAATTAATAACCACACTGAACTAAGCTAAATGTGTAGGGATGTCATATTTTAAGAGATTATTACCACTGTCAATGACATTGCAAAATTCACCTTCTTGTAGAATGCTAACCATCTGAGCTGAGTCTTTGCTATAATTCATTGTAACTGTGTCATATAACAGCATTTCATTCTGGAATGTTGAGTTGAGAGCATTTACTCTCTCCACTACATCTACTCTGGATATTCATTAAGACGACATTTAATGCTGCTGGGAAATGCTGAGTGAAATCTCTTTTGTCTTTTGGAGCTAAAAGCAAAACCTGACCTTTATCTTTACCTTTATGTTATGTAGAGGTTGCTGAAATATTCACTTATTAAACTCCATTGTAACTGCTCTAGCAATGTACATGTGTGACATCAATGCAACAGACAGACAATCTCTAACTTCTCACTGAAATAACTGGAATACAGCACCAACCAACCATTAGCAACAGAATCTTGCCAAATACTTCAGTGTAAGCATATTTAATGTGTTTCAGGATGGCCGTGTTCTTTCCAGTAGGGATATTAGCCATAGTTTTGGTAGAATGCACAATGTGCAAAACATACTTTTTTACTTTTGTACATGTAGCAAATTGGCTGGTTCTAAGGATTTTACATTATTCTGTTTATAAGAAATTAATACTGATGTCACCGTTTAGGGACGAGCCATTCATAATGGATCAGGAAGCTGAGCTCCATCTGTTGCAGGAGAGATGCAAGTGTCTGAAAGCAGAAAGTGTAACAGGAGCTTGAAAAAAGAAGAGTAGCCTGGAGGGGTGTTGCAGTGCCTAACCATAAACTATGGTTAGAAAATTACAGTGTGCTTCAGTGGCAAGTTTAACTTGGGTAACACCTCTCTCTCTCTCTCTCTCTCTCTCTCTCTCTCTCTCTCTCTCTCTCTCTCTCTCGTGCTCTCTCTCTCTCTCTTTCGCTCTCTCCTTCTTCTTCTCATCACCTACAGCAGCTCCCCAGGGCAGGTACTTAAATACTGCAATCTGTCTCTGTCTCTCTGTCTCGCAAATGTTCTTTCTCTCTCTCGCTCTCCCTCTCTCTTGCTGTCTTTCTCTATTCACCGATGCCCCCCCTTTCTTTCTTTCTGCTTTTTTTTCTCCCACTCCATCCATTTTTCTTTCCATCTGCTCCCCTCACCTCCATTCACCTGTTCATCTGCTGCAGTACTCAGAACATGAAACAAGACAGATCGTTATAATGAAACCATCACAGAGATGGAAAACTTGAAGGTGGGAGGGAGGGAGGGAATAGATAAAAAAGAGCGAAAGAGAACAAAATGGGATGTAAAAGCTTTAGAGCGTGAGGGAGCAAGAGAATGGGCCTGAGGCAACGTGTGAATGCGCTAATTGCGTGGGCTTCTTTATTTTTTCTTTTTTATACTGCTCTTCTTTTTCTTCATGACCTTGCTCCATTCCTCCCTCCCTCCCTTACTGGAGCTTCCTCTCTTTCTCCTGTCATTCATCTCATCTTTCCGCCCCTCTCTCTCTCTCTCCAAACACAGATGTCTGTTTTTCTTCTCACTCTTTCGACCCTCCGTGAACGTCATTTGCACTTTCTTGCTGAAAAGATACAGAAGGAAGGGAAAAGCAAAAAATGCAGGGGCGATTCTGCTGACAGTACAGAGAGCATGGAAGGTAGAGGAGTGAGAGAGAGTCTGTGGGTTTTCTGAAAAAGACAGAGCTCTATGTTCTTCCATGTCAGCATTTTAGTCTTTACTGAGGGCTGCAAGAGGCTGATTTGACAACCACTATCGCTCAAGATGTTGCGGCTCTGACATGGCAGTGTTATAGGGACCTCTTTATCTCTTTTTTCATCACTCTACCTCACATCTGCTCCCTTTTCACTGCAGAGCTTATTTAACAAGAATAAGTGTTTCATAGATGCTTTATTTTAAAAAAAATTTTTTTTACAGCAAAACACAAACATTTAGGGTATTTGTGTTGTGATCTAATAGGGATTGTTTTGATCATGGGCTATTTCATTCAGAGATTAGTAATGGGAATGGGTTTATGCAGGATTACACACACACACACACATATATGTATACACACATGTTTGTTGTACCATCCTTGCAAGGACCTTCCATTAAAATAATGACTAATCCAGCTTATTAATGCCATGCCTACACCAAAATCTAAATTTAACTTTAACCTCAGTAACCAAAAGGAAACCTTTTGGCTCTTAGTTTTTGTTTTCTTAAATAAATACTGCAGTAAAAGCCATTTTCCTTGTGGGGACCAGCCAAATATCTGCATAAAGTCAGAAATGTCTGAAATTTCTATTCAAATGTCCATGCCAAGATGTAAAAGTATATAAACACACACAAACTGATTGCACTTACCCTTACAGCCACATAGAGACAGGAAGATGCACTTTGCCATGTGGCATTTTACTATATACATTATTCATAGAGAAAGCATCAGCAGATAAAGTCAGGAAGATAGGTGAGTGGAAAGTAAGATGGTAAGACTGAGATGGAAAAGTGAGCAGGATGAAAAACTCCAGACAGGCACTGAAACAGAGCGAGACAGCGAAAGAGAGATTATAAAATTAGGTCAGTTGTCACACAGGAATTGGCTGGCCATCATGGCTCTTATGGAATCCCTAAGCTCATCCGTGTGTGTTCTGGATAAATCTGTGACTCTATGTGTGTGTCTGTACTTGTGTGTGAGAGAGGTACTGTAGATTAGCAGTTTGGTCTCTTGAGTCTACTCTGGCTAATAGCTCTGCTTTACAGGGAGACGGAATCATTCTCTTGTAATATGCTTCAAGCTCTATTACCTCTTCTCTTGATGTTACGATTATGGAGCAGGCTCAAGACACAAACACATCAAACATATAGGGTATGTTGTAATGAATGTAGTTTAGCATTGGATTAGCAGGGGACCCCAAAATGTAATGGTAATGGGAGAAGATCTCCTGCCGGGGAAGAAGATAAACTGCACCAAAGCAAACTTTGGCGTACAGATTGAACTAAATCACATCACACTGCAGCGCTGTTACACACCGTATGGTCTCGTTCCACTTCAGATAATATACTAAACCCTCATCCTTCTTCCCTACTAATGTATTTGTGTTTATGCTTAGGAGAGGTGTGAAGGGGTGTAATTTTATTTGTGAGGAACAGCTCGGGCTTGCAGTGTAGCTAACCGGCATATTTATCACGCATTATTGCAACTATGCATATTATCATAATAATGAAAATAAAGGGAAATTATGATGTATTTGTCTGATTTTCCTGTTTTGATCATTCTAATTAGACTGTGCTTTATCCATTAGTCTACTGTGAATCAAATCCAAATTTTCGGTTGTTCACATTATTTATGTAATTACTTTTTTTTTATGCAGTTATTACCTAAGATTGTGGGAATGCATTGTGTTGGAGCTTTCGCAAGCTTTTTTTAGACTGTGCAGCCATTCTGAAAATTAACATCAGCAGAGTTGGAGAAATCATGAATGCATTAGCTAGCCCACCAGACAAAAAAGCTCCGGTGTGCTACCAAGCTACCCTTGTTTTGGTTACCTGGACATATAAATGACTATGCTAAAAAGCAGTAGCTAACGCAATATGTTAACTAGTTAAGTGCATTAAGCAAGATTAGCAAGTATATGATCATGTAGTACATTTTATTTGTGTCCTCAGCAAAAGTGTTTCGGCTATAAGCTGTGGTCCTGGCTTTATTTTGCTCAGTTTTGTGTTTCTACATACCTGCATGCTTCAGATTCAGAAAAATCTGTCATCACTGCATATTAATTAATCCTTATAGTAAATATAGGCACCCTTGGCCAATGTGTTAATTCAGAAGTTGGCAGGATTTGGAACCACACACTATAGTTACAGAATCAAGGTGTAACATACCTTCGTGTAGCACATTAACTTTCAAAATTATGTTTAACATGTGGAACTTCCAGTGGGATCGGGTTCTATGGTCAGATGATGGTGGTGGTTTATGGTGGTTCTGGTGCACACAGAAAGGTAGCCATATGGAAATGTACCTCATGCGCACAGTTAAATATGGTGGTGGCTCTAATATTTTGGGGCTGTTTTTCTGCCAGAGGACCTGGACATTTTGTTAGGATACATGGCATCGTGGACTCTATCAAATATCAACAGATATTAAATGAAAACCTTACTGTCTCTGCCAGAAAGCTTAAATGGGCCGTGGTTGGATCTTCCAGCAGAACAATGATCCAAAACATTCATCAAAATCAACACAAAAATGGTTTACTGACCACAAAATCAAGGTCCTGCCATGGCCATCCCAATCCCCTGACCTGAACCCCATAGAAAACCTGTGGGGTGAACTGAAGAGGAGAGTCCACCAGCATTTGAAGGATTTGGATGTTGTGTCCTGCACTGTAGGTTAGAACGCTGAGTTAAAGAAGCGGTTAGATTGTTCTGTGATTGCAATACATGTCTGAGAGCACTGTGTGCGATTGGTTTTTGCCTGAGACTGTTCTGGGTCTGAGCTATATATATTTATTTATTTGGTCCAGCTCCTCCTACACGGGCATACTCAAAAGTCCAGGAGGTAGGAACAACTCAGTGTGTTTCATGCATAATAATTGTGTTTCCTGTTTTGTGTTGTACAGCATCTCATCCAGCATCCTCCTTCTAGTGTACTAGAAGGAGGGTTAGTCCTAGGGTTAGCTGGAATGAGTTGAATCAGGTCCAGCTCCAACTGATGGACTTTTGGTTCTGCAGGGACCAACCACGGTGTACTCCAATTTCATGAAGGGTACTAGTAATTCCATTTTCAAAAATCAATTTTATGATATTTACTTCATGATATTATGAGCATTCTAACACCAAAGGACTGGTCAAAGAATCATTAGGTCTTCTTTCAAATCACTTTATACTAAAGGATGAAATGATAAATATCTAAAAGGTAAACTGAATCTGCTCAGGAGAAGTTCCCTACGAAGGTTAAAGTGTATTTAAAGTTTGACTTTTCACTGCTTGTGCTCAAAGGTCAACCACTTTCACGGTTTCCTGAAATGATCTCAATGAAGTTGCTCATTCAGAGCTTTTTAAGCATTGTTATGTCAAGCTAGTAATTTAGAAGGAGCTCTGTGAGACCTAGAAGAAGCTGTGTGTGTCGGTTTTGATTTCTCTCTTATTTCTCTTCCAGCCTACGCCCACAGGGAACCCAGACAGCAGCCAAACACCCGCCTCAGACACCAAAGGTGAGTATGTCTCTATGGCTCCCACTTATCTACTTGCCTCTCTCTGCTTGACCCTTTAGTTTGTTGTGTATTAACTGCTCTTATACCACATTAATATTGTTTGCTCAAGGCTGACTGGAAAGAAGGTATTGATTATTTTTCTATAACAGCATATCTGACAGCAGTTATGGCTGCAAGTTTTATATTTATAAACTCGTTCTAATAAGTGACAACTTACACAGAGACTTAAATAGGAGATTGTCTACATGAATGTATCAAAAATACTTTTCTGCAAGAAAGGAGTCTTCAGTGTCAGGGCTTTGTAACAGTCAGAGGTACTGCTGAAAACATGAAGTTTTCTGACACAGAACTTTGTGCTTTGCGGTAACACAACACCCTGCATTTTTTTGTTTTACTAACTTCAAGAGACAGAAGAAAGAGAATCTGGTGAGGGAATGACTTTTAATAACCACATTAAATGTAACAGTACACAATTAAAAAATATGATGTAATTCCTTAATAAAAAATGTTAAAAACACTGTTAGCATAGACAAATTGCTGTGGTATAAGAGGAATAAATGCTTAAATAAAACACACCACATCACATCACCATGCTGTTGATTATTGTCCTATAACATCATGCCCCAGCATGTTTAAGTCCTTACTTTAAACACTTTATAAGTAGAATGGCAATGATGTCTGGGACTGGTTGAATGATGTCATTTTTGAGTGGGGAAAACAGAGAGAAAAACAGGCTTGGTATCATCACAAACACAAGAAATGGACCATATACTTCAGTGCAATGAGAGTCCCTTTATACTGTGGCTGTGATTGTGCTGTGAATTGGATGCAGGTATGCGTGATCTGGGAATTGCAGTCCATGGCGGCCATGTTTGTAGGCCACAGTGCAGGATGGGAAATGAAGTTTGTGGCGTGAGCAGACCTAACAATAGAACAAATTGAGTTCCTTAAAAAATATTATGGTTGGGTACAAACAAAAATAATAACTGCAGGAGGGGGAAGGATTGGTTAGAATTCCTTTGGGAGTGGGTGGAAATAGGATTTAAAAAGTGTCTCGTTTAAATAGTACTCTACTTTGTACTGAACAATCTGTACCAAATGTGTACTTTAGTGTTATAAAGTCTGTTTATTTTGTTAAGAAATTATTTGGTTAAAAGTCACCGTGTTTATTTAAACCTGATTTGTTGATTCAGTGATTTCTTTATTATAATTCACTCATATTGACTGATTTTTATTATAGGAAAGGCGTCTGCCACAGCAGGGAAGCCGGAGCAGGAGGAAGAGATCGATATTGATCTGGAGGCACCCGAGACGGAGAAAGCAGCTCTAGCCATCCAAAACCAGTTCAGGCGTTTCCAGAAGAAAAAGAAGTAGAACTTTAATCCAACAACTGTAATAAATGAAATAAATATTAACAGGAACAATATATAGAAAGAAAGTGGTGGTAGAAATTTATTTTTAAAAAAAAGTATTTAGTTAGCAGAAAAACAACAAGATTTCTTCTGCATGTTAGGGAGAGATTATAGGGGGAAACAAATATAGACAGGAAGTGGAATTCATAATCTAGCATGAAAATAGTCAGTCAGCCATTTGCTTTCCCCTAAAACCTTAAACTCATAAATAACAGTTGCACAGGAATGGCACAGAGCTCCAAATACATACCCTTAAAATGATCAAAAACTCTTAATTCCTGTGTCTCAAAATGACCCCAAAATCAAAAACCTGGTCTTGAAATGTATCCCCCCAATATGCCTGAAACATAAATACTGTGCTTAAATGTGGCCAAATTCAGTGCTCAAAATTACAGACCAATTGAAGTCCCTGTACTGAAAAGGAAGCCATTTGGCAAACAAAATTATATTCTCCATCCGCAGAGCAAGCGCATGATACAAAAGAGCACATGTCTCGTTCAAAAGAGCACATTAGCATTTTCCAGCTCCCAAATCTTGACTTCCTTTTTATTTCTTTTCTCCTGTTCCCTGTGGCATTGATGACAATTTGGGCACAGTCTCAGATTTTAATCTCTTTTTTGGTTCTGATGTAGAAACTAGAGGGAAAGTGTGTAATGTGTTCCCAGGTAATACTATAGCTATCCCTGAGGTTGCACTATGCAGTCACAGTCTTAGAGAAACAGGCTAGTCGAAGGGATATTCACTGCATCCCCATGGTATGCTGTTTCCATGCCAACCTGAATTATTGATACACCTTTGGTTGCACAACAGCGTGCCCAACTGATCAAAAAGCCAAGAACAGTTGAGGTGACAGAGAAATAAGCAGTAAAACAACTGTGGGGGGAAATTATATAAATTAAATTAGTAGGAGAACCCATCAGTACTGATACCTTAATACAATACACCTTGATTAAGTACTGTAACACCATTGAGTAACTCCATGAGGAACAAATGAAACAGTATGCTTTATTTGAAGTGCAAGAGATGCAAGTTATATACACGACCGCAAAGTAATAGCACTAGATCTAATTTAGACCTTTCTTCCCAATAGCTCACATACCAACATAGGGGTACTAAATACAGATTGAGGAATAGAATTGGGACAGAGAGGAAATGGTGACCAGAAAAACCAATTGGAGCTGAACAATATACCCAATTTAAACCAACCCCTTGAGCCATGAACTATTTATAATAATTCTAAGCATATTCTTGTCATTTTTACCATGGACAAGCACAAACACACTTTTGTTGGCACAAAAAGGTAAAGTCTATAAAGTATATAAAACACTGACCTGCTCTGGAAAAGCAGAGCTCTAACTAATTAATACTCTATTACTGGAATGTAACCTCTTTTTCTATTTAAAGGGCTGAGGCACAATTAGCACATTCAAAAAGTGCTCATTACGCATGGTGAGATATCCCTAAAGCATCACTACATGAAAGGAGTCTGTAGTCTTATGGATCTTGTTTTATACACAAATGCCACGGTACAGTTTCAACAACATTTAAAACCAGATGCCTCTGACAAAACTCAACTAACTGCAACTGGTTGTAGTTGTGACATTTACCAAGTAAATCATGACGTTTGGAGATAAAATAGTGCTAACTATTTTAACATTTACACATAGTGAGTGTTAACATTAAAATAGTTGAGTTTGTACTTGGCAATAAGTTATTCATTTTATTTCACTCGCCCTCCTCCTATGGCCCTCTCCCATTTCTCCCACTGTTACACTTTATGGCCCATTTTAGGCATGACCTCCTTTCACTTTGCTTCAAGGCATCTCAATCTTGGATCTCCCATACTTGGCATGCCAACTACACCAGTTTTAGAATTCTGTAATACTTAATGCAGTTATGGTCTGTACTTATATCTTAGCAGTTACAGTTAAAGTTAAGTACTGTATATCCAATGTGAAGTACTGTATATCTAATCCACTCTATACCTTGGGTACTATATATGCTATGTCAATACTCTATCATATTAATATACCTGGAAATAACATTTTAAAATTCGCCTGGTCTTAGCACTTTCATACCTCCCTTTCCTCATCCCTAATCTAGACTTTTCTCATGTGTTGCATTAAAGCAACGTGGCTTTGCTTAAAAACACAAGGATTAGCACCACCATGTTGCTTTTATGATGCAAAATAGTACAAAACCATGGGAGTGGAGGAATTCTTTACCAATAGCATGATACTGAGAACAAGGACAGGAGGACAAGTCAAGCAACACTGGCAAGGTGCCAGCACCACAACCTGACCTCAAAACCCTCTTCAGGTGACCTTTTTAAATGGACAAATTACATCATTTCCTGTCTGTTGATTAATGATGTGAGCCCAATCAAGAGATGAGGTGCTTCTGATTTCTTTAATTGCACCTCCTTGCTTTGTTTCCTTGCTTCTTGTCCTCGCTTCTTAACTCCTCCTACAGAGGACGTTGAGAAAGGGGACATGAAATGAAAATTAGGACAGGAGGAATCAAGAACAAATGAGATGTTTTTGCTTAATGAATGGTTAGTTTAAAGCAACTTCAGCAAATTTATTTATTAATGACGTTTCCCTGCTGTATTAGCTATATAACACAATATACAGTTCAGTGATTACACACTAAATTATCCTTAATTAAAATATTATTGTATGTGTACATCACACACTTAAATGTTGATGTTTTAGTCTAAACAAGATCATCTGACTTCTCAGATTTTAAAGCAAATGATTTTAATTTACTTTTATGCAAAGGTTTTATTTGTATTATTGTTTACTTAATTAAGATTATTATGTAAATTGTGTTATTATTATGGTTCTTTATTAGAATTAGATTTTTTGTGAGAGGTGGAGCATTTGTGCCATAGGCTTACATAATGCTCTACAACAAAAAATACTCACACATAGGAAACGTCTGCATATCCTCGCTCTCTCCTTGATTCCTCTAAATGCATTTTAAGAATTGGTACATCCTTAAAGACTGCAGACTTTGCTTGATTTCCGGCTCAGGGGCTGAAAGGGGTAGGACAGAGGAACCAAGGAGAAATCAATTAGAGTTTTGGGAAGCACCCATGGAATCTGTAGCTGCCTCCCACTGGGACACTGCAAAAGATGGATGATTGACTGGATGATTGCATATCAGTAATATTGAGAATCCCATGTCAGTCCTTTTGGAGTGTAGATTGAATGTGCAAGTAAGTCACTGATTTCTCATTGATGTAGGGCCCTAGGGAGGGGCATACGGATGCTTTGGATTGGGACCTGTCCTTTGTACTGTAGGGCTTATGTAGTTGCTAACCACATTTTTCCATGTTACCTAGGGAGGGAATACGAAAATGGTTGTGACATCACACTGTGTTTTAGCAGCGCAGGTCCTCTTTTGTGTTAGGCATTTCAGACATACTTTATGTAATCCTGTGTGGCAGAGAAAGCACATTCAAACATTCCTGATGTGTTGCTTTGAATTATACACAATTAAAATTTGCTGCAGATTGCTTAAGAAAACCACCTTGCATTCTTCTTTTAATGGGTTTTGTATTCACAGTGATTGTGCATAATAATACATTATAGATGACATGAAAAAGCATCAGGGGAAAGTGTGCATTAAACAGTATTGATGAGAAGATGTAAACTGCTGACCTAATTTATTTTTGTTTAACAACACTTCCTCTATGGTTTGTTGAATCATTTGCGTCAACCCAGTATGCACAGGGGTATACGGAGGGATGTCTTTTTGCTGCTGATTTCAGACCTGTTACATTTCTCATGTAATAATTACGTGTAGCACTTAGTAGAGACAAGCTGTTCTTGAATCAGCTGCTACACAGAGTGTTCCCAGAGGATTTCAGTTTCTGTGTTTTTTCTCCCATGAGCCTCACTCCATTCAACTGCTGGGGCGATGAGCCATGACTGAAGCTTCATTAGGACAGTTAGTCTCCAGAGGAAAAGGCTCACTGTCCATAGGCGGTCTCTATAGATAGTCCTCATGGTTAATGTGTGTGTGGGGTAATAGAGAGCTAGGGAAAGAACTCAGCATCACTTAGGGATGCAGAGAGATGCAAAGAAGCAGAGGGACCCAAAGGAAGCAATGTATGAACAAAGGACACACAGGAACCTTGTGTTTCCATTAGGAGTGGAAAAAATGAAGGGCTCTTTCATGCTGATGTGCAGTGATAGACTACAGGCCCTGCTCAGAAAGTCAATAAAGTAGCAGGAGTTGAGTTTTGGAAAAAGACAGATCACTTGATGTTTTATATAAGGAATTAGTGGGATTACATTCAGGAGATGACAAAGAGCAATTGAATTATGCAATACAGCACATGATTTGAATAAATGGCATGTTCAGTGTGTAAAAGAACCTTTGAAAGAAAACCCATTAGTACGTTATTGCTTCAGTAATAGACTTATTGCTATCTACTTAGATTCCCAAATGACTAACCATAAAAGTTCCCACAGCCCACAACAGGTTAAAAAGGCTAAAAATACATGTAAAGTGGTAGATTACAATACAAAAGGCATTTAGAGAAAATGGACCTATGCAGTGACAATGTAGTTTAAAAAAAACTGTGCTTTAATTAATCCTTAAAAGTCTGTGACTGCACCTGCAGCATAAAATATAATGTCTTACATATTGCATAATATTGTAGGAATTATTTGGTGTAGAGACTTACTTTTAAAATGTATCTTATTGCAAATATCTGTAGCTTAAGAGGGGTAAAAAAAAAAAAAAAAAAGGTAACATAAAGCAATTGCAAATTTACTCATAGTATCAGTTTATCTATAAAACAACCTTCTGCAAAGATGTTGGATTTTTATTTATTCAATATTTGTTTGTAAGCTGTAAGCCTACTCAGCTTTCAAACAAGACCTTTTAACCAGTCAGATGTTTTGTGATTCAGTGCCTACCAATCATAAGTCTGGTCATTCAACAACACATCATTCATCAACTATATGGCCAAAAGTTTGTGGACACCTGACCATCACACTCATATGAAGAACAATATGTTCTTCAAATTGCTGTCGCAAAGTTGAAAGCACACAATTGTATAGAATGCCATTGTATGCTATAGGATTACAATTTCCCTTTACTGGAACTAAGAGGTCCAAACGTGTTCCAGCACGACACTGTGCACAAAGCGAGGTCCATGAAGACAAAGTTTGCCAAGGTTGGATTGGAAGAACTTGAGTGTCCTTCACAGACCCCTGACCTTAAACCCACTGACCACCTACTCCCCAGGCCTCCTCATCTGACATCAGTACCTGACTTACTAATACTCTTGTGACTGAATAAACACAAATCCCCACAATCACACTACAAATTCAAGTGGAAATCCTTCCTCTAGTGCAAAGTAAAGGTTATTATAACAGCAAAGGGGGGACTAAATCTGGACTGAAGCAAAAATGAGTGCTATGGTCAGGTGTTCGCAAACGTTTGACCATATAACGTGTCTGTGCTCAAACAAATGATATAAAACAACACACTAATTGTTAAAAGGGGCATTTTACTGACTTAAACCTAGGACTCAGAACTTGTGGGCAAGCATAGGCATGGAGTAATTCCATCTCAAGTGGTCCAATTTTTACCAGCTTGTATCACATTTTATAAGGTACTGTTCTTTTTTATTATTTATTATGCTTATATGAAATGTTTATTTCTCAAAATGCATGAATAAAGTAGACTTTTCACCAGATTTCTACTAGCCCTAGCTCTTTTTTTTATTGCAGACTGCTACTATAGAGGACTTATTTCTCTGAAAATTTCAGGTTTGTACCTGGTCCCCCACCAGAGATATTCCACTTTCCCACCCCCATGTAAAAAAAATAAAATTAAGAGAAGTCTCAAACCAAAATGTTCTGCATGCACACTATACTTACCTAGGTACTTCACGAAAAAAATAAAATAAATAACACTGAGACTATTCCCTTTATAAATTGACCCTAAATGTGGAAATGTGAGCAATATTGGGCATTAAATTTGGACATGAGCTCTAAGTCTAAGGAAGAAGAAACTACTAAATGTTTATATGTCCATGTACCTTGTAATGTGATCTAGAGATCAGTTTTTGTTCCAAGGAGCTAGGACCATCCTGAGCCAATATACTGAAGTTTCCATAAACAGCTGTATAACTAAAATTTGTTGCATGCCATGACAAAAAGAGGGCTGTCGTAGTTAAACCAAGTAAAATAATTATATATATATATATATATATATATATATATATATATATATATATATATATATATATATATATATTAATAATAATTGGTGGTTTTGCAACATCAACAGAGAGGTCATCACTCAAAAAAAAAAAAAAAATTAAATCGGTCAAGCAACCAACAATTATTGGACGACTTGAGATGGAATGACCCACAGACTTCTGAGTGTTAAAGAAGGAGCTGCCAAATCAGTAAATATGATACTGTGGCTTAAGTGAGGAATGAGCATGTGGCTCTTGTCTTTGATTGGCAAATACACACTTACAGTGCAAAATAGTGGTTTGGTGGTTAGCTGCAAACCAAGCCAGGGAAAACCATCAAGGGACAAAACCCATCAGGCTTCCACTGGACAGTAAATATAAACAAACATAAAATAATGAGAATTTCCTGTAAACAACACTGAATTGTTGTGGCAGGTTGGGCTTTATCCAGATTCTCCGGTTTCCTCCCATCACCAAAAAACATGCCAATAGATGGACTGGTGATTCTAAGTTGCCTAAGTGTGAAAGAGTATGTGATTGTGTGTGTGTGTGTGTGTGTGTGTGTGTGTGTGTGTGTGTGTGTGTGTGTGTGTGTGTGTGTGTGTGTGTGTGTGTGTGACTGGTGCCCTGCAATGGACTGGCATCCCATTCAGGTCCAATGTGACCCTGACCAGGATCTCAGTAATGAGTATTGCTTTATGTGGGTAACTCCACCATTGAATGGATTATTATTGCACTAATGTGTGAAACAATTTAACATCTCATGCGTGAAACATTCTTTTCGATGAGTCATCCATAATATTTTATGTTAAAAACATAAAACACAACATTTACTCTGATTTACCCTGATAACTCACCTCTATGAAAAATTAGAAGCATTCCACAAACTTTGTTTCCCCTAATGAATTCCCTAAAGATCATGGGAAGAAGAAAAGTAAGTTCTTTCATTGTTTTTGTGCTTTAATTTCAGTGATATTGTGATAGTGACTTGCAAATTCACAGATGGAAAGTTAAATGAATGATAGATGAAAAAAATAAATCAGTAGAATATCTTTAATGTCCTCATGTCATTAGCATGGATGCTAGTTGACCACATTTTGTGTAGGTGCTAATTCTGTGCTAAAAAACCCTCTCAACCCTGTTTCTTTCAGTCCTGTTTTTGTATAGATCAAAATTCAGCCATTAAATTTCAAAATGATTAAAAAACTAACTTTTTTTTAGTTACAATTGTGGAATCACCCATAGAAGCTCTTAATTTAGGGTGCTAAACCACAGTTCTTGGATACAGTGTCATAACGCTGCACAACGCTACACTGCTTTCCTTTAATTTACACATCTGGCTCAACACCTCATTATCAAGATCGTTCTGAAACTGAGTTGAAACTGAAACTGCCCTGTTTGAGTGAACCTGTAACCTCAGATTCCTGTTCTTGGCTAACAGGAGTTGAACCTGATGTAATCTTCTGCTGTTGTAGCCCATCCACCTCAACCACCTCAAGGTTTGGTGTGGTTGGCACTCTAAGATGCTTTTCTACTCACCACGATTGTAAAGAATGGTTATTTGAGTTACTGTAACCCTCAAAACACATTTTCCCCTCATTCTGATGTTTGATATGAACATTAACTGATGCTCTTGATGTGTATCTGCATGATTGTGTTCATTATTCTGCTGCAACATTGGATTGAAAATTGGATAATTGCATCAATGTGAGGTTGTTCAGGTGTTCCTAACGTAGTGGTTGATGAGTGTGTAGAGATGAATATGTAACGGTATTTATTTGATTGTGTTTCTTGTAAACAACAACTGCACAATAAATGACAGGTCCCATACATTTAAGGCAGACTAGACTGGCTTCTGAAATTGAACTTTTGTTGCATATTTAATGTATTCAGTCTTCATTAAATGGGGAACTGAGGGCAATTAAATTATTATTGTGGCCTCTTCACGGCGCACTTGTCATTTATTACTTGATACTGAAGAAGGGGAAATACTTTGGCTGAGCACCCAAGAAAATACTAGCTAGTCTATGTGCAAATATGCAAAAGTGGCAGTAATGCTAACAAGAAAATTATATCAGATAGAGATATAAAAATAGAATTTTTCAAAGAACAAAAACAAAAAAATGAACAAACAACAACAATAAAAAAACAGGCTCAATAATTGACAGGCTAAAGTGTACCTAGATAAATTTGTCAAGAAGAGGAAGTAAGTGCTACCACATCATGTTTCATTTCCTTTTTATTAGTCCGGGAACAGAATTTTATTCATGTTTCTTCTGACACCTGGCACCAAAAAGGCAGTAAATTTAGATTTCAGGTGTGACCTGAAATGACTTAGCAAGAGGGCAAAAACAGTTAATGCTGCAGCTACGCCATACATGTGAGTACCCCTGTACATGATAAAAGAGAGATAAGACATAGCCAGTTACAGTAGTGACTCTAGGGCCATTGGTCTCAAAGTGGGGTCTAAGGACACATTTTGTTACAGTGATGGAAATCACAATCCACTGTTATCTTTATATAAGTTATTTTTTCTGTAAATAATGACAACTGGAATCTAATGACAAATTTAATAATCAGAAATGTAAAAAAAAAAAAACACACAAAAAACCTTCTGGCACTAAATCAATTGCCTAATAGCATTGTATACATTTAAATCCATCCAGTTTCCATACCGCTTATCCTGCACAGGGTTGCAGGGGAGCTTATCCCAGGGAAATCAGGGGACACGCTGGACAGTGGGCCAGCCCATCACAGGCACAATTTTGGAAATGCCAATCATGGCAATGCATGTCATTATGGACTGGGGACCAGAGTACACACACACACACACACAAACCAGAGTATCTGGAGGAAACACCCTAAGCATGGAGAGAACATGCAAACTCCATGCACATAGGGCAGAGGTGGGATTTGAACCCCCAACCCCAGAGATGTGAAGCAAACATGCTAACCACTAATCCACCATGCCCTGTGCAGCAAAAGGTTTGAGAACCCCTGCTTATGGGAACCCATGAACCAAGGAACTTCATTAGTTTTACCAATGAAAAGATTAGGCTTTTTGAATATTACACATTGCTGCTCATTTTTAAACTCAAAACTTTCACATATAGAAAACAAGCTGCAGCAGTTTCAAATCCTATTAAAACTATTAATATATTAATAGTTTATATAATACAATTCAACAGCAACACCATTAGCAGTAATTAAAGCAATGTGTATTGCCAATTTGCACTGAGTATCATGTAATGGTTTTCCCCTGGACTGTTTAATGGCTGACAGCCTAAAGAGTTTCACAAATCAGGAAAACCCTTATTCATGATGTAAGTGTTATGCTCAAAACCAGTCAACTGAAAGAGAACAGTGTGTGTGTGTGTGTGTGTGTGTGTGTGTGTGTGTGTGTGTGCGCGCCGTAGCAGCAGTGCAAAGCACTATTATGTGGGAGTGGAGTGAGAAAGAGCAAGAAAGTGTGAGATGGAGTGAGTGAGAGAGAGGGAATGAAAGGGAGAAGGGGAGGAGAGTTATGTTTCTAATAATAAACCAGAGAGAGAACACAGTGATTGAGGTACAGAACATTGAGAGAGGGTCAGTAAATGCAAGCGAACAGCAAGATCAACGGGAAAGGGGTGGGGGTGGGGGTCTGCAAAGAGCAAAAAAAAAGATTAGTTTCAGAGTACGGCATATTAAAAATGTGCCTGTAATTTACACAATGAAAACTGTAACCACATGAACTCAAATGGTGCCAGAATTAAAGCCCATTTTAATGTTCACTGAATTGTATCAATTCATTTGTTTCATTAACTACCCAGACAAGACAAGAAAATATAAACCGCTTTATTAATAATAGTGTAGTTGAGTGTAGTTTTTAGGCTATTTTTAATCAGTAACGATGATGTCATGCTTTTTGGCAGACCAGAAGTCTTTATTCCTATGATGCTATCGAATTATATGCAATGCCTCAAAATGCATTTTAGCTGAGGTTGCATTTTATGGAAATCATTTCAATCACCACAGAATTTATGTAAGGAAAAGGGAGCTTGGATGATTGGTGCATATATTATCAATGTTCTGTTTAAATAATGACACCTCAGTTGACAGAAAGGGAAAGCCTGTGTGCTGTGGTGAAGCATTAAACAGTATAATTTACTGGATTGCGGCACTGCTGAAGCAGCAGTACCGCTTGCTGAAATCTTCCCTCTAGAGGTAGTATGTGGGTAAATCACACAAATTCAACACTGTATTAATACATCCTTGATTCTATTTTCCCCTATATTACAGTGCCCTGCAAAAATATTAACCACCCATGAACTTTTCCACATTTTTTAATGTTAAATATATCAAGATCCAGAAGTGCAAAGCTGATAGAGAAATACTGTATAGAGATGATTTGAAGCTACAATTGCTGCCAAAGGTGGTTCTACCCAGAAAGTGTATGTTTTTAAAAAAATATTAAATACAGTATTGTGTAAATAAGTGATAAATATCATATCAATCATATCAATTTAAATTCAATCATATCAATTTAAATTCCATTTAAATTGTATCCATTTATATAAAATGTTGTTAAATATCTTCAGATGTCCAGTTTTGTTGAACCTATGCCCACTGTAGCCTTAAATTCCTGTTCGTGCCTGACAGAAGTTGAACCCAATATGGTCTTCTTCTGTTGTAGCCCATCCACCTCAAGGTTTGACGTGTTGTGCTTGCCGAGATGCCTTTCTGCTCACTATGGAGTAGATATTTGAGTTACTGTAGCGTTCTTGTAAACTCAGTTCAGTCTGGTTATTCTCTTCTGACCTCTGACATCAACAAGGCATTTCTTCCCACAGAACTGGTTTTTGGCACCATTATGTATAAACTCTAGTCACTGTTCTGCATGAAAATCCCAGATCCCAGACGGTTGAGTATAGTTAAAGATTAGGAAAAAATCACCTGGTCTTTTGGCCCATCTGGTACCAACAACCATGTGACGGTTAAAGACACAAAGATCACATTTTTTCCCCATTCTGATATTTGATGTGAACATCTGCTATAGCTCTGAAGTTCCTGACCTGTATCTGCATGATACTGATACATGAGTGTCTGATTGGATAAATGAATAAATGTGCAGGTGTACAGGTTTTCCTCACAAAGTGGGCAGTCAGTGTATGTGTTGTTTGTTTAATCACCACCCACAGCTTAGCCACACAAACCCAGCCTCTCCAACTCACCCACAATTTTGCCACACCCAGAAAAAGGCCGGACGAATTTCTTCAAACAGTTTGCATTTATGTGTTTGCCTCTCGGAGAAAAGTGGATAAACAGGTTTAGTATGTGTATGCCTGTGTATGCATAGGAACAACTAAAAGCCACTAAAAGAGAAGTGAAGAATTCAGTGAAGTGAAGAGTCAACATATCACCATGCAGAGTAAGTCATCGAGACATTTGAATGTTCTGTCTGTTTTTATTTACTTTTATTTAATTTAATTATTTAAGTATAAATGTATTTAAGTATAAATTGTGCTCTTGGATGGAGGGAATAGAGTAGGCTGTGGTTGGCTAGTGTCAGAGAAATGAATAATTTAATGAAACAACTTAATGAACATGGATTTTGTGGAATAAACTTCATAACATTCCTTATAGTTGGTGAGTTTTAATTAAGAATTGATTTCTGTACTTTATATTAAATAAGTTAGATAGGGCTGCTACTAGAAAGAATCTTACCACACTTAATATATTCAGTGAATAAGAAATTACTCCCATACATTTTCTGAGAACACGATAAATAAAGGCCAATGTGAAAGGAATTTATTTTCCTTTAGATGCTGACGTCTATCCTGAGCTGCTGCATTCCTAAAATGACCTGTCTTTCATAGTTATAAGAGTCTTATGATGTTTCAGCAGTCAAGCTTGTTTTATTTGTGCCTTTTTAATGATTGTAGTTGTTGTTTTTTTTTATTGATTTATTATTTTTTTTCAATAGATATTCCTTCTGAAGCAAAAGCAGGAAGTAGTAAAGGATATATATCTTTATCTAATATAAGTCTCATTTTGTTAACTTTCTGACCATAGGTCATTGTCCTTCAGTGCTTTTCCATGTAGGGCTCAGCACTGCACTTGTTTAAAAAAAAAAAAAAAAAAGAAGTAGAATTGAAATATTTATAGAAACTTAACTGATTAGGCTTGTATTTGTATTTGGCACACAACTATCCAATGACTTGATCAAAGCTTGAGCTTTACCATGTGAGAAAATCAATTTGAGTTGGCAAAGTATGTTATAAGCAGAAAAACCTTATTTTGGCCAATATGCATTTTTTTTGGTCTTTTTGCTGTTTGCCAGAATTCAGCCACAGAAACATTTGATGGGTTTTCCCCAAGACCATTTCAAATATTTTGACATGTATCCATGTGCTTTGACAATTAATAAAATGTACTTTTCGGTCTCCCAGGCCTGGCGTCTAAAGGCCGCACACTGTCAGAAGAGCAGTTCTCATGTTCCATTTGTCTAGAGGTGTTTGTGGAACCTGTCTCAACACCATGTGGACATAGTTTCTGCATGGCTTGCCTGCAGGGCTACTGGAATCACAGCAACAAGCTTCTGTGCCCCATGTGCAAGAAGACCTTCTCCAAAAAGCCTGAGTTATGTGTTAACCGTGTTCTTGCTGAGATCGCCGAGCAGTTCCAGGGCCTTTCTGTTGCTCAAGTAGCGGGTGCTGAAGGGGTGGCCTCGCCAAGACCTGAAAAAAAAGACGAGGACAGCGGTGAGTTCGCCAAACCTGGTGATGTGCCCTGCGATGCCTGCATTGGGAGAAAGCTGAAGGCCCTGAAGTCTTGTCTAAGTTGCCCGGGGTCCTTCTGCGAAGCCCACCTGCGGCATCACAAAAAAGTCAAGGCCATGACCAAGCACAAACTGGTGGAACCCATCCACCACCTACAGGAGAAGGTGTGTAAAAAGCATGAGCGCCTCTTGGATGCCTACTGTCGCAAGGAGCATGTGTGTGTGTGCCGCGAGTGTGCTGAGGTTGCGCATAAGACACACAATATAATCTCAGTGGAGCGTGAATATAAGAAGCTATCGGTGAGTGGGTGGAATTGATTCTGATACTTTTGGCTTTCACAACACAAGATTAGTTTTAAGTGTTAAGTTTTCAAATGCCTCTGTAATTTATTCTGTGCTAATATTATTCTCAGAATTTTTTATGCTCTCCTTAAACATTTTTTACAGTTCAGGGGTCATACAAAAAGATTTTGTCTTTAGAAAAGTAATCGCAATTCCATTTTCTACAGAGTCAACTGGGGATGAGACGATCTGAGCTGAAACATCTGATTAAAGAGAGAGTAAAGAAACTAGAAGAGGTCAAGCAGTCCATTGCAGTTATCAAAGTGAGTCCCAGATAATGCCATGAAATGAAATAAGTCCAAAGACTTATTAATAACTCCACAGTTTCTAATTTTTAGAACCATCTGCTGACTGTAGTGACGGTGAATCACCACCCCTCTGGTTGAGACTCCTTATATGTTATGGGTTGTTTTTTAATCCCTGCTTTTACAACCAAGGATTCTTTACCTTATGTTGTGCAGATCACTATATGCTGGCTGCTGATATCATTTGATGTAATGTTTTCACATTGCATCAAATGATCAAATGTGATCTTTCTATCTGTGTATTTATTACATCACATTTATTTAGTTACATTCATTTAGCAACACTTGACAAATCCTTTATATATTTTAATATACAATCAAAATAGAATATTTTGTATATAATATTATATAATATTTGGAAGCAAAAAATTTATTTGTAAATAAATTGCAATTGTTGATTGAAATTAACTGGTTTCCTTTAGAATATGTTAGGCTGGAGAAAAAAACTCTAATCAAACTAACTCACAATCCCCACAGATACATAATTTTAGTAAATTTAATGCAATTTCTCCCTCCAAAAAAAAAAAAAAAAAAAAAAAAAAAACCCTGCTAATTTTTCACAACAGGAATTGTCTGTCTTTCCCATTAATAGTTTTGCATCTATCCATCCATTTTCTGTAACACTTATCCTTACTGGGTCACGTGGAACTTGGAACCTATCCCAGGGAGCATGGGGCACAAGGATTGGTACCCTGTCCAGGGTCCATCGCAGGGCACAATTATATACACATTTACACATCCATTCATACACTACGGACACTTTTTGGACATAACAATCAGCCTATAACACATGTCTTTGGAGTGGGGGAGGAAACCAGAGTATCCAGAGAAGCCCTCGCAGCACGGGGAGAACATGTAAATTCCACACACACAGGTCAACGGTGGGAAACGAACCTTCAACTCTGGAGGTGTTGGTCACTAAGCCATAAACAAACTGTTAGTTTGAAACGTTCAAAATGGGTTCACAAATTCATCACTATTAAACTTTGAGTTGTATCTACACAATGTTAGTATTACTGATCTAAGAGTTCTATTACAATTATAATAATCGAACAATGTAAACTTTTTAAATTGTAACACAAAACACCACTATTTTGTGTAAAATTTTAATGAGGGTACACTGTAAGATTGTTAAAATTGTAAGAAGTTAAATAAGTTTTAACTTCTATAAACTGTCACGCCCTCACACAAGTGTTTTGTTTTCTTTCTCTTTAAGTTAAAAAGAGAAAAAAATATGATGACTGTCATGTTTCTGAGAAAACACAAACACAAAGCACAAAATCCTCTGTCCTGCCTCCTTCCAAAAAATTTGCTTCAAAGAAAATTTCACCATATCAAAAATTGTATATATATATATATATATATATATATATATATATATATTTAAATCTGCATCTGGAACAGAACATCTGCCATACAATCCTTGCAGTCAGAAGTACTGTCTGAGGATTGAATCTAATTTCCCTTCACTAATGTCCAGTCATTACCTGAGTGTTAAAGGTCTAGAGACGCTTATAAACATTACCAGCTGCACCTTTAACTTTTTAATGGATTCAGTGTAATATTTAATGGAATGTAATTCAGAAGTGATATTGGTCCATCACAAAATTAGTCTGTCTAATTTATCTCTTAAATTCTATTAGAGTAGAGCTTAACTCAAAAAAACATTTACACAGGTGTACATCTGAAACAACAACAGATCTTTTCGAAGCAGAAGCTCATTTCTGAGGGTTAAGGTATTCTGAACAGAATTTAACCCTCAGAAATATACACAGGCGTATATCTGAAAAAAATGGTATACACTTTCTTTGATGGTATAGAAGCTCATTACTGTGGCTAAGGTTCATTTACTGAATATGTCTGTGCAAACACAGTTTTCATTATCTGACTAGCCTAACCAGTTGGACCGCTGCAAATATTTACTTTCCACACCCAAACTTAGTGCCATCAGGTGACTGTAGGAAGTTAGACATGTCGAATGTTGCATAAGAAGCATAAATGACACTACACACAGTATGGAAATTCAGACTTTCCGACCAAACCTGTTTCAGGTCATGCCTGTAGCAGTACTATATAACAATATATTTTTCCCTTAGACAAAACAAGTTTAATGCTATACTTTGTCAAAAACACACTGAGGTTAGTGTGGCAGTTCTTAGCCAGTGTTGTGACCAAATCTCAAGCTGTTATTGGAGCCCTGCTGGAGCTGTGTTCAATCATACAAAGATAATGAAGTTGCACAGGGGGGATGATCCAATAAGGATTAAAAAAACACACACACACACACACACAAAAAACCAAAAAAAAAAAAACAGAAAAACAACAGCAAAGTCTCTTACTACAGAGATGTTCTCTCTCTGTGGTTTTTAGAGCCAAAAATTGTAAATGACAGGGAAGTGATTGTGTACATGATAATACAATAACACTGTAGATTTCATTATGTTCATAGCTTAAGGAGCCCATGGTGTGTTTTTACACTTTGTAGTTAAACCAGTCAGACCAGTCATTGCCAAACTCATGAGCAAGGTCCTGCCGGACATCTTGTCACCATGCATTTGCAGTCCTGTTTACTGTACATGGAAGGAGTCTGCAGTGCTCTAACATAATGCACCACTAAATCAATATAAATCGCGTCACTACAGTAAACCTAATTAGTCATCCATGGCAAATACAGGGTTGGAGAATTCATAAATTCAGCCCACTGGACAGTGAAAGGTCCAGTCCCATGTTTCAGTTGGTATAAACCCAAATGACTAGGCAAAAATGTACTAGCTAACATAATGTAATAGAGAAGCATGGTGAGCACAGTAAGACATTAATACAACCAAAGGGAAACAAACTAGTATAATGTATGAATTCCTGTGTATCAATAGTACTCATCTTCTTCTAACCAAATTTTTAACATAGCACATTGTATTTGCATTGTCAACAAAAGTCAGTAGGCAATGAGATGTGATGTTTTCTTCTTGCATCTTTATGTTCTTCTGATATGTTATGGACTATGAAAGCCCTGAGCCGCAAGATAGTAAAAAAAAATGGTGAAGTGCCATGTTATTTGTGAGTTTAAACGTTAAGTCAAAATAACAAGTTATTAAGTCAAAATAAGGAGTTATTAACTCGAAATAAAAACATAATATATTGAAATAAGTTATTAAGTCAAAATAATCAGATAATATTTTGAAATAATGACTGTTAGAGATAAGGAATCTCAGATTATGTCCTTCAGTCCTCCGTCAGCCTTACAGCCTTTTATTTCTTTTAACTCTTAGTTCTGTGCTATGTGTGGTTGACCGCAGAGCGTTTCAGGCCTGGAGAGTCTAAATGAACACACACTGACTCACATGTTGTTCACAGAGACGTCCGGTTTATTCATGGAGAACAGGAGTATTTATACACATAGATAAGCAGCCGTGGATGGGCATGTTTCTACTTTTGCAGGTGCTAGACAGATTCAGACAAAGCACACAGCACACACAGTCATACTACAAAAAATAAGTCTTTTCAAGGTATAGAAAATACATGTGTCAGCTATAATAAAGGGTGGCAGTTGATCAGCTAGGTAATAAAGTGAATACATTCATCATAGGTATTTGATAGCACAGAGACACACAAACAGAAACTATAAACCCAGTATTCCCCATATCTAAGGTGTCTCAGTAGCAGTTCATAATATAAGAGAGTACATGATATAAGAGAATTTCCTTCAATGACCTATAATGACAAAATAATGAGCTAATATGTCAAAATTTCTGTGTATTTGTAGTTAAACAGTCAACAAGACCTCAAGGACAGCTGGGAAATAGATGAATTTACACAAGGTCGATACGGCTAATAATGTGTGTGCATGTATGTTGTAGTCGAGCAGTCAGCGGGAGATCGAGGAGAGCTGGGCTGTGTATGCTGAGCTGCAGAGGCTGCTAGAGCAGAGTCAAGCCCAGCTGGTGGAGCACATCACATTCCGGCAGAAGCTGGCTGAGGAGCAGGCACGAGATTTGGCCAGCCGTCTGGAGCATGAACTTAACATGCTCAAAAACAGGAGTTACGACCTAGACATCCTCTCAAATACCCAGGACAAAGTGCTTTTCCTCCAGGTATGTGTGTGTATACAATTGCTGTTGAATACTTGAATCTGACTGGTCAAAAGGTGTTGATTAATTTTCTATAACAACAGCTTTGACAGTAGTGCTGGCTGTAATTCAAATCAGAGGTTTATATTAATGTGCTCATTCTAATACATTGTTGTTTCTATAGTAACAGCCATACAGGGACTTGTATGCAAATGCTCAACATACAGTATGTGTCGATATGGGGAAGTTTTTCTTTTAAAGAGAAGGTTATTTAGCATAGCTCCTTTAAAGTTTTCCTTTAAGTTTTCCACATGGATAATTCTTCAGGACAGAGGACTTTGTATTTTGTAGTTTCTCTGTAAGATGACAAAATGTTTTAAATAAAAAAAATTAATAAAAACTGCTAGTGTTGGCAAATTACTGTGTTAAAAAAGGAATAAAACACTTATCTGAATCAGTGCATTAATATAGCATTTTCTGGCCAATCAGATTAAAGAATTCAGCAGCACCAACGTATGACATAACTATAACATAACGTGAAGCATAATGATAAATGATGACAATGAGGAGTGTATTGTACCTGAAAAGGTACAGGTGCTCATGTATAGACTACAGTAAAAGGCTAAATAATCATTGCATAATTTATTTTACAATCACCCCCTTATTGTGGATGTCCATATGTATTACTTATGTGTGTCTGTTTGTATTAAAATCTGACATGTGCGATTTTTTGTTGTTGTAGCTTTTGCCCACTCTCCCTCCGCCACCCGAACCGACTGACTGGACAGGTGTGTCTGTGAACACTGACTTGTACCTGGGAACTATCAGGAAGTCTGTCTCTGCACTCATTGAGAAGTTTCAGGAAGAGTTGAAGCACCTCTATGGGAAAGGTAACGTTATTAATCAGTGAAACCAATGAAAAGAAATTATGCTGGCTGACACGAATAAATGCATTTTTAGAAGTCATTTCTCATTAAAACATACACAGTAGTTGGTTTTATTGTTTTATGTTGATGGTTACTCTGAATAACTATGACTGTTCTTTTAACAGAGCTGAGAAAGATGCAGAATTATGCAAGTAAGTGCTATTTTCACTTACTATTGGGAAGCTCTGCAAAACTTCATGTTCTGTTCGATACTTAGAAATGAACATTCCACTGACCCTAGAGATTTCTTTTGCTTAACAGCAATACAATTGTAAATCCAAGAAATCTCAAGAAATCCACACATACAAAGAAATCCAAACATTAAAGCCTATAAATGAAGTTTGGATCAAAATGTAATCATCATTGTAATGAATGTAAGATTTTAAGTGATTGTTTATGGTAATGAACGTGAGGATATTTCATGATGTAAACAGCATTTTAGAATAGATGCACTTTTGGAAATGGCAAGTAAATGGATTATTTTAACCTAGACAATTGAGCAGCATGTAAGCATCATTAGTTGTACTTCAAAGCAAAAATGCATGAAGTGACTGGCTGTAGTGTTTTTTAAAATGTTCTTTTCATTCTCTATAATGTTCTCATAAAGGCGAGGTGCTTATGGACCCATCCACAGCACAGCGAAACCTGGTTGTCTCCGAGGATGGGCAGCAGGTTCATTATGAAGAGGGCCGTAAAGCCGGATCCCAGTCGGACAACCCACGTCGCTTCAGCCCAGCTCTGTTTGTTCTTGCTCGTGAAGGCCTCTCCTCCGGCAGGCACTACTGGGAAGTGGATTTGGGACGGAAAACAGCATGGACCCTAGGAGTGGCAAAGGCATCTGCTCGTCGCAAAGGAGACCTTCGCCTCAATCCTGAAGGTGGCTTCTGGTGCTTATGGCTGAAAAACAACGAGGTGAGAGCTCTGGCCTCCAGCAGGATTCCCCTCCAGCTGCCCACACTGCCACAGAAGGTGGGTGTCTACCTGGACCATGAGGGAGGACAGGTGTCCTTCTATGATGTGAAGACACAGTCTCACCTCTACACATTCATGGACACATTTGGTGAGAGTGTGTACCCCATCTTCAGCCCATGTGCCAATCAAGAGGGAACGAATGCAGGAGCACTGTCCATCACATCTGTGAAACACAGCTAAAGCAGCATTGTTGTTTGTTAAATATGTTTAAAAACCTGCCTTATTCTCATATATAGTTCTAAAAAAAAATCATTGTTGGATTAGGGAAAATTAAATTCTATATAAACATCCATGGATGGATAAACATTATAGGATAATACTACATGATAATGTACTTTGATTAATACTACAGTTTATTAATACTCACTAGTCAAGCAGTACATTAATTACTACTACATTACTGGCAAAATTACTATAGCTGAATTTTGGAAATGACATTAATTGAAATTAATTATTTTACTTAGCCTACTTTCTGACCTTGCCATGACAGCCTGCCAGCAAAGTTGGGTAATGAACCAGTTTACCAAACACAGCAGTGAAAATAAGTCTAAAAACTGGCTAGTTAAGTGTGATTTTCTTACAGTGGAATCAAGTTTTTGAATAGTTACATGCCATAACACAATGTGATATCAGCCTAACCAATTCACTTTGCAATCAGATACTGGCTGAATTTGAAATTGTAAACTTATCATTCTTAAAAGTTTGTCAGTAATACTTTTTTTTCTGTAAGTAGATTAACTTAATACATGTAGAGGTAGACAGGGTGTGTTTCAGTAGAACCAGAATAATCTCTTTAAATGTAATTTTCTCCCTTTTTTCGTTTTGGCATAATCACACTTTTAAATGCAACTTTAAAACTTTATTTGTGATTGATAGGCAAAAGAAAAACATATTTTACTTCAACAAAGCTCGTACTTTTCAGAAATATACAGTAGGGAAAAAGACCATATGAAGGGTTTTCTCAGGCCACTGCACAAGTGAAGGTGCTGTGGTTATATGAACTTAATTTCTAAGATGGACTCAACATAAACATGCTTCATTTCCAGAGTGGGTGATAATGTGCACTAAAGATTATATTAAGTGGAAAGGACTACTGCCAAACACATTACTTCACATTACATCACACTTGTACATGTTGTATTTGCAAATGCACTGTATTTACAGTTTTGTGATTGGGGTATGGTTAAATATAATTACTTATCAGGTGATTTTATTGAAATTGATAAACAAATTGAAAATGATTAATGATGGTAGTGTTTTATTATGTTCAGACTACTAAAATTTAATTTACATACATATATTCTTTCTGCCATTTGTTCTTTATATGAAGTAATTTTGAACACTTCAACTTTTTGAGAATTTTGAATAAAATAAATGAATTGCATCAATGGCATTACTTTCTCTTTCTTCACATACAGATCTTTATCATCTGTCGATTGCTCATAGAAGTAGAACAGTATAAAACACTTACCATGTAAGGGGTTAACTTTTTGTCTTTATGTCTAGAGGGACCACTAGCCTGGAAGTGCAAATACTAAACTAGGTTAAGGGAAGGGGTGGGGGCTGATATTTTTGAGCAGGGAATCAGCTGTGCTGCATGTCACTCGCCGTCTATAGTAGAAAGATCACTTTATACAGGGGCTCTGAGCATTTCCAGCTCCCTGGTGAGTCTCCATTTGAAATCTTCATCTAACATTACTATTTAATAACAAATAACACTTACACACTGCTAAAACAAACATACATAACTATTTTGATTTCATAATTGAAAGACGTGATTTTACTGACAGCCATGCTTGCTTATCAGTTTTGCACACTGCCAAGACTTCAGCACTTTGCATAGGAAAACTAATCAAAATCTCACATTATGCACAGTCTGCTTGAAATGTTCTATTCTGGAATGAAGCTGTAGATATGAAATGCTCATTTATGAGTAGAGAGGTGAAGCAGGGCAGTGACTAGACTGGTATATTTGGAAATGTTAATCTTGGAAATCTATGAATAGACAGGACTTGCCTTTCTGCTCTGCCTCTAAAGCTGTGGCATGCTGCTAAGAGCATATGCCAAGAGTCACAAAAGCAGGACTGCTAATCAACTAATCATGCCTACTTGCACAAGTGTTGTGAATAAGTATCCACCCCCTTGATATTTTCCACTTTTTCTAGTGTTAAAACCTAGAACTGAAATGCAATTATCTGGGATATGTCATTAATCTAGCCCATAATGTTGACATGGAGTAAAAAAAAAAAAAAAAAAAATCAATATAGTTTGCAAAATCATTTACAAATTAAAAAAGTTGTGATTTGCATAAGTATTCACGCATGTTGCTATGAAATCCCTAAATTAGTTCAGATACAACCAGTTGCCCTCAGAAGTCACATAACTGCTTGAAATGAGTCTGTTTTTTATTTTTTATATTAATGTATTACTCTTGTCTGAGTACACATCAGACAAGATATCAGGTCTCTCTCAAGTGTAACAGCATGGAGGGGAATTACATTTGTGTGAACTGCTGATTTTGCAGTTTTTTTTTTTTGCTTTTTTTTTTTTTAACAGAAGATTTTCTTTCCAATCTAATCATGAAAAGTCCAGTGTAGTTAGTACGTGAGAACTGTCAAATAACAGATTTGATTTTATAGATTGATTTTTGATTGATTTTTATCTGTTTCCATTGTGTGTGCATGTTATAATGCAAATATAGTACAGGAATTATAGAAAAGTTACTTTAATATTTTAAGCTGTACATATTTAATTACATGATTTGTGGCTGTAATAGTGTACATGCCCAATAAACTAAACTTATCTGTACAGTTTACACTACATGGCCAAGAGTGTGTGGACCTGACCATCACACCCATGTGCAATCCTTCCCTAAACTGTTGCCACAAAGGTGGAAGCACACAATTGTATAGCATTGGAATTTCCCCCCACTAGAACTAAGAGGCCCAAGCTTGTTCCAGCATCACAATGCCACTGTTCACAAAATGAGCTCAATGAAGACATGGTTTCTAAAGTTTGTCAAGTTTGTCAAGTGGCCTGCACAGAGTCATGTCCTCAATGCCACTGAACACCTATGGGATTAATTGGAATGCCGACTGTTATGATTATTACTGTAATGTCGACTATGAGTGCTATGGTCATATGTCCACAATCTTTTGGCCATATAGTGTATGTGGAATTACAAAGGTATTAGAGACACTTAATATAAAGTGGGGTCATCTTTATTTGTCAAACCAGATTACATAATTCTTTACAAATGTAACATTTTAGAACAGCTACTCAGTTACTGGAATAATTCAACCATAAGCTCAGTCATTCTTAGTTATTGGTTAATGTAACATTAAAAATGAGGCTGTATGCAATTGCTGGTACTAGATGTGTGCTTTATTAGGGCAAATCTATTAATGTTGTCAGTGCCTGTAATGGAGTTAGGAATATTCAATAATATATGTAAAAATCAGAAAGTAAAACAGGGCTGCAATGCTACAAAGAAATAGCAGGGTATACTGTATAGACATGCTAATCAAGGAGTAACACAGAACAGGTGGACACAGTCAGGTAGCAAGGAGACATGACCAAAACAGAAACAATCATATAAACACTTGGTACCTGGGAGAGCCATAGGACCTGCGATGCAAAGAGGGAATGTGTGACACTTGCTAAGCGATGTGATCAGTAACTGCAGTGTAAGGAGTATATGTGTTACCTATTTGGAGTATATTTCTCTGTAACAACAATTTGAAAAAAAAAAATCTCTAAAGCATTCGTGAATCATCCTATTCAGTAGCTACTAATAGGAAAGGTTGAATTATTATTAACATGAGGAATGTAAGGCAGTTTTGTAAAAGTAAAAAAAACAACAACATTTCTTCAGGAATGGCTTCACCTACAAACATGCTAGCCGAAGAGCAGGTCCATTGTTCCATCTGTTTGGATGTCTTCACCAATCCAGTGTCCATCCCCTGTGGCCACAACTTCTGCATGGGCTGCATTGGTGGCTACTGGAAGACCAGTTCCCTCTTCATGTGCCCCATGTGCAAGAAAACCTTTTTCAAGCAGCCAGACATTAGCATCAACACGGTACTGCGTGAGATTGCAGAGCAGTTCAAGGAAATGAGAATCAAGCCTGTCCTGAAGCAACAGCAGTCCCAGCAACAACATGAGCCAGAGAAACTACTGGAAGAGCTACCCTTGGAAATACCAGAATTGATTCCCCCAAGTGGGCCTTTGATTGAGGCAGTGTGTTGTGACGTCTGTACTGGGCCTCAGAAACAGGCTGTGAAGTCGTGCCTGGTGTGCCTCACTTCATACTGTGAGGAACATCTAAAGACACACACAGCAAGATTCACTAAACACAAATTGATTGAGCCAGTGCAGAATCTGGAAGACCGCATGTGTAAGAAGCATGAGAGGCTGCTGGAACTGTTTTGTAAGAAAGATCAGATCATGGTGTGCGTGCTCTGCACAGAGATGGACCACAGGGCACACTACACGGTGCCGGTCGAACGAGAATGGAGTGAGAAAAAGGTAAAAAGACAAAAAGATTTGTCAGTCCTTGTCTTGGTGTATCACTGCTTTGCACATTTTACTGTTTTCCCTGTTCAAGTAGACCGATTCAATTAATTTCCAAGCTCTTTTCAAGCTACATTAGATGTGTAAATCCAGTTCTAGACTGTGCAATTACAGCAGTCTTTTAGATTATTACTTGTTATATTGTAAGACATGATCCCAAAAAAATCGTATCCAAATTCTATAACAGACTGCACAATAACACGTTGTCTCCATGTCAGATTATACAATGATGATCCTCTAAAGACAGACCTGTGATTAAAGAAAATGACTACATTTTGCTTAATTAGTGTGATCTGGGTCCATGCAGAAAATCAGCCATCAGGGAACATGTCACTTGACACATTGGTGGTTCTAAGACCACCAATCTTACTCAAGACCAAATAACTCTTTTGATGATGTACAGTTTTTGTCTGCAACAGCAAAACTGGGTCATAAATTGTACAGTGTAAAACTGGCTTTAGAGCAAAGTGTGCAGCTTTATAAAATCAAGTGTAAGAGACAGAGAGATATACTTTAATGAGTGTATTAAATGGTAATTAACAGGCTCTGCTACGAAAAACAGAGGCAGAGGTTCAGCAGATGATCCAGGAACGACTCAAAAAGGTGGAGAACATCAAACACTCTGTCGAATTGAATAAAGTAAGTTTGAATCTTCAACATACTGTTTATGTTTCATCAGATGGTACTGAAATCAGCCTATAATGCTGGATAGAAATCTAGGCAAACCTGATTGATAACCTCACAATATTTCATGTTAATGCACATATGCATTTTCTCTTCTGCCTGTCTTGCCCTCTTCAGCACAGCGCTCTTAGGGAGATTGAGGACAGTATGCAGGTGTTCTCAAACGTGGTCCGTATGGTTCAAAAAGCCCAGGCTGAGCTCATTCTTGCCATAGAAGAGAAGCAGAGGAAAACAACGAGCTGGGCTCAGGGACTCATCGAGGAACTAGAACGGGAGATTGACATGCTGAAAACAAGGAACAGTGAGATAGAACATCTTGCTCACACTGATGACCACATTTACTTTCTTCAGGTGGAGTCTTGCAATAAAATTTAAAAAGAAAGAAAGAAAGACAAAGAAAGAAAGTAGACAAAGGATGCACAAGCTAACAGATTTTGCAGAAGTCATTTGGTCATTTTACTAGTTCGTTATTCATATTCTTGCAGTCTGTTTCCATGACCTTTAACTTTTACATGATTAAGATTCAAGAATAGTCAAGATTAGGACATTTGACATCTAATCTAAATTTACATCTCCAGAAACTCCCATCTCTAATCACCCATCCACAAGCTAAAGACTGGTCTGAGGCCCATGTGCCCACAGATCAGTGTCTGGGGACAATCAGGAGAGCTGTGTCCAAGCTTGAGGAAAGCCTGAGAGAAGAGATAGAGAAACTTGCAGAAACTGGTGGGTCTTTGATTATTTGAAATGAATACCCTACTCCACTGGTGTTTTCCTCCTGGTGTCTCTTTGCCAAATCAAAGGAAAATTGGTGATTCTGGTTGCTATTTGGTTTGGTTTGCTTTCACACTGCACATAATAAAATAAACCTAAAAGGTACAAATATTTTGACTGAGGGGCATGTAACACTGAAAACATACTCGTGAAAGTCTTTGATTAATTGGTCAGAAATTCATTGATGTGATTTTTTTAAAAAACATTTTTTCTTCCTAACAGAGCTGAAGACTGTTCAGAAGTACTCAAGTATGTTTTGTGTGTGATTTCCCATACAAAAATATTTTTTAATAAAAAATATTATGATCCCTTGTTCCATATTTCCATCGTTCCAAAGTTTCTTTATTCTTTTTTTAAAGTGGATGTGACCCTTGATCCTGACACAGCCAATCCTTGGCTGCAACTCTCTGAGGACAGACGACAGTTGCGTCACCTGGGGGCATGGCAAGACCTGCCTGACACACTAGCGCGTTTTGACACAGTGGTCATCACCCTGGGCCATGAAGGTTTCACCTATGGTCGCCATTACTGGGAGGTCCAAGTGGGTGAAAAAGATGACTGGTACCTGGGTGTTGCCAGAGAGTCTGTCAACAGGAAAGGGCGGATTGCTATAAGCACGTCTCAAGGCTATTGGGCATTGGCTATGAAGAAGGGACAGGAGTACAGAGTCTCCTCATCTCCACCTCTTATTCTTTCTGTCAACCCCAAGCTGAAGAGAGTGGGCGTGTATGTGGATTTTGAAGAAGGACAGGTGTCATTTTATGATGCAATATCAAGTAGTCACATCTACACCTTCATGGACTCGTTCCAAGAGAAAATATACCCGTTTTTCTACCTTTATTGCTGTGATAAGGCCTCGGACATACTGAGCATCTGTCCAGTGATGGGGGTAACACACAACAAACAGTGCTGAACACTATTACAAGGACAATAAGAAAACGTTTAAATTTTACATTTTAATCCATTTTTTTGTTTTATGAAACTATATTATGTGTTGGTGCTTTAAAATGACACCTAGTGGCTGAGTGAAGTGAAGCATCAATATCAACCCTGGTGTTATGGAGATGCAACTGCTTGTGCTTCAAAATATCAATAACTTAAGAACTGACAGAGCTGTTGTTACAGCCAGGCTTTTAATATTAAACTAATAAAATGTCTTAAATGTAAATGCTACCACAGTGTAATTTTTGGGGTCTATGGTTTGGAAGGCTTAGAAAAAAATGTCTGATGATTTTAATGAATTAATATATTTTCTGAAATGAATCTAACATGTAAATGTCAATAATTGGATTATATTAATAATACAAAATTGATCTGCAATTAAATTAGATTACTCCAATAAAATGAAATCCTCTGTCTATTCATCTGTCATTTACATGTACAGTATTTGCTGTGTACACTCCTATTCCATTCATTAATATACTGCAATCATGGATTATTATCTTTACAATTTTCATAAATGTAAATAAGTGGAATACTCAAAACCCTGTCTAAAGAAGTGTTATTTTTATTCTTTTAGTTACTAATTTACTCTCATGTTCTTGATGTGCATGAGGATGCTGTGCTTTCTGCCCACACACAAACTGTTCCCTAACACATTAATCACTTAAATGTTTCTCAGTGTCACCAAAACAATATTTTGTGGCATCTGTAATGTTACACGTCATTACTGTGGTTAAATTTAGTTAAGGGAACTCATTTGTAAACCATTAGTAAAACCACATAACACCAATGGAATGTTGTTACTTATAAATGTCATCCTCATAGTGGGATTATGACAATAATTGTAGGCTACATATTACTTTGTCTGTATCAAAACACTTTACATTAGGTGAAAAAAATATATTATGGCACCAATGTTCTCCTTGAAACGATAAAATATTACAGACTGAAAGACAACTGAGTATCAACGTCACCTTATAATTGAGTGGTTTTATTCGTGTCTTTGTTCTCTTTCCAGGAGGAAGCTGGCACTATATTTGCAAATGTAGTTCCGCAACTTAGCTTTACCCAGAAATGAAAAGCGAAACTAATCTAGAAGTTCATGCAAACATGAGCATATAGACACACACACATAGACTGCTAAGGAAAACACTTAAACAAAAGGGTGTGTAATTTTGCTGAAATGAAACTCTACTACACACTACGAATACAGAAGTGTACAGCCAGAATAAGGAAAGACAGATTGTCAGAAATGAGAAGAGGATCAGAACTTCACCAAGGTAAATCTGAATTACATTTTTTATTGACTATTATTATGAAAATGTAACTGTAATTAGTTTAATTGTAAATTAAATTTAAAAGTAAAATTACACAAATCTACCTATTTGGCCATATTTCCAGGAAATTAACACTAATTAAGAATGTGCACCAAATATAAAAGAAAATACCTTACAGTTAAACATGCTGTAACTATATATATATATATATATATATATATATATATATATATATATATATATACACACACACACACACATATATATATATATATGTGTGTGTGTGTGTATATATATATATATATATATATATATATATATATATATATACACACACACACACATATATATATATATATATATATATATATATACATATATATATATATATAACTTTAATAATAATAATAATAATAATAATAATAATAATAAAATTCTTTCTAGTCAAGGCTAAAATGCATTTACTCACAGCTATCTAGCCACTTAGGTTTACAGTATGATGGCTCATATTTTATTTTACACATGGGCGTAACCACGCATTATTTTGGGGGGTTGTGTCTCCCCAAATGTTGAGGAAATACCAATCTGTCCCCCCTCAATATACAGTACAAAATATTTTCTATATGTCCCCATTTAATGAACCCTGCCAACGGATCTGTCTTTTCTTCATCTATTCTATTTATTTATTTATGTCTATTCCTTTTTAATATATTTCCGTTTGTTAAGGAAAATAGGTGTGTGCCCCCCCCAATTGTACGATTGGTTGCGCCCATACTCATACGTTGATATATATTAGCAGCTCAATCTGTAACAAATGTAGACAGCAGCCAAGCGTAGAAAAGTGCAGCAGTACATACAAGCTTTTTTTCCAGACAGCAAGTAACTAGATACCTAAATAGTAGGTGACCTTAGCTGAGTATAGAAGGCATCATACCATGGCTTGGTTTGTTCTTAAGAACGTCAATTAACTGTTGATAATTGCACACCCACGAAGTAGACTAGGCTAATGTCCGTTCCAGTTTTTGACCATTAACGTTACATTTACTTGCATATCCTCCCGCCGAGTTCTTTGGACCCCCCCATGTCCATACCATGGTTACGCCCTTGATTTTACATTTCATTAATTAAAGCAAACCCAAATACTGTTACTTTTCATAACATAAAAGAAGACCCCCACACATACACACTTTTCTAATGTATAACAGCTTTATTCCATAAAATGGCAGAAGATACTGATAATGAGCTTTAAAGGTGCACTAAAAAGGCACCATAAAAACTATACTCCAAGAGGCCATATGAGAGCTTTGTGTCATATGGACTGCTTTTAAAATATAGCTGTGTAAACAGTCTTCAAATTCTCCTTTTGTCTTTCACTGCAAACATAACAGTGAGATTATATATATATATATATGTTAAGTCAGGAGACGTATTGTGTGTGTGTGTGCGCGCGCTCTCTCTCTCTCTCTCCCTCCCCCGTTTCGCTCTCACAGGTCGCTCCGCCCTAATCGGACGTGCTGACGTACTGCACAGGGATTAGATAGGAGAAGATTGTGTGTCTTTTAAAAAGTAGGAAGAATGTTAGGTCAGTAGGAATTCAGATGTTTGGTGTGTCTGTGATTGCGTCCGTACGATTGAGTAGCGGATGTTTTTCCCGGGTGTTTGAGTGAAATCGCTTGCTTGTTGTATTGTGTATGAGTGAAAGAAGTGAGTGGTAGGATATTATGTTGTCTCATTCCCCTGTTTTGTCCTATGTTGTGGCAGAGTGTACGCCTGAATTGTACATATATCTTTCATTGCAAATATTTCTCTTCTTACTGTCACAAAAGCAGTAGGGGTTGGGTGCCGTTTATTTTTGGGCTCTACCTTTTGTTCGCTGTTTTTGCTTCAGTTAAGGAGACAGGTTAGACTCTGTATTTTCCTTTGACATACCTTTGTTTTGTGAGTTAAATTGATACAGGGAAGATAGTGACTGTTTCATTTATTATTTTGGCCTTGCCCAGCCCTGAACAGTGGTGCTTTTGGAGTGATTCTGTTTGTTTTGGATTATTTTTCTTGTAATCATTAAATTTGTAAGATTCGAAGATTTGTTCTTTCTTTCTATCTCTCTCTCTATATATATATCTCTAGAGAGAGAGAGAGAGAGAGAGAGAGAGAGAGAGAGAGAGAGAGAGAGAGAGAGAGAGAGAGAGAGAGGGTTTTGCCTCAATGAAATGCCAAATATTACTAAATTACCAGTCTGTATCAATTATCAACAGTTAACCTGGATTCTCACCACAATCAAACAATAGACATGAATCCCTTCAGATCCTTCACACCTTCCTACTCTACTCTACGGGACACTCCTGTGGCCATCTTGCAACACCTCAAATGTTCCATTTGTATTGATGTTCTGGAGGTGCCTGTCACTACCGCCTGTGGTCACACCTTCTGCAAGAGATGCCTGGATCGCCACATGGCCATCAATGACCTAGTCTGCCCATTGTGCAAGCAGCATCTGAAATTAAAACCACAAGTAAACATTGCCTTTAGAGATATTCTGAAGGATTTCTATGAAGCCCAGAGTCCCAGTCCTGATGAGTTCACTGGACAGCCGGAGGAGGTCCCCTGTGACGTCTGCCCTGATAGTCGCAAGTATAAAGCAGTCAAGTCCTGTCTGATGTGCTTGTTGTCATACTGCAATCAACATCTTAAAAGGCACCACAACAAGCTACGTTCCAAAGGGCATAAACTGGTGGAGCCACTGAATGAGCTGGATAAGCGAGCATGCATGATCCACGGCAGGCCTCTGGAGCTCTATTCAGTCAGCGAGGGGAAGTTAATCTGCTGTCTCTGTGTGAAAGGTGGGACAAATGTGGTGTCTGTGGAGGAAGAAAGAGACATAAGGCAGGTAAAAAAAAAATATGCTTTGATTCTTATTGCTAGAATATGATTAGGTCTCTATATTTGTTTTTGAGTTTTGTGGGTAATAAAGCTAATTTAATTTAAATGTGAGTTATAAATTAAAACAATAAGGCAGGAGAAAGTTTTCAGGTAAGGGTGTTCTTAGGCATGACACTAAATGCAGTGACTAAATGCACTAAAACCCCTTTATAAAATGACAACAAATGTTGAGAAATGGAGAATCCAGAATTCAGTAAATAATTTCACTTATTATTAATAATATTTGCAATATAAGATTTTTCTGCCACACAATGTAATATGTTAACAGTAAGGTTTCATTGCAACAAACAACAGAACAGGCAAAGATTATGATATTCTATGAAAAAAAACATTATTTAGTTAAAACAGTTTATTGGTTCATACAGAATTGAATGACTGTGGTCGCAGATGTGAGAATATCAAAGATCTTACAAAGTCTTTGATCATGGCTGATCCAATCAGATTTTACAAACCAAACTACCCACTACCAGTTGTGTCTCACAACATTCACACAATCCTTTTAGCTGAACATATTCACTTCTATGAAATATTTGAAATATTCCAAAAGTCACAGGATGCATTATCTAAATTTCCTGAAGATCATGGGAAGAAGAAAAATATGTATTTATTTATTTATGATTTGATGATATGATGATATTGACCGACAAGGTCACTGTCAGTGGGGTAGGGAAAATTAGATATTTTGGTTTTAAAATGCTTTTTTATAAAATGATTAATTTTTTTAGAATCAATGTTGGAAAGTGATAGAAAAATAAAAAAATATTTTACAGAGGGATAAATGGCTCCCCATTGTGGAATCACCCTGTTGATGTGCAAAAATATATTTCCTCACAGGCAGAGTTGGGCACTGTTATAAGTGAGATGAAACAGGGAATACAGCAGAGAGAGGAGAAAGTGAAGGAGCTGGACAATTCAGCAGCAATCTGCCTGGTGAGTCCCCATAACTAACCTACTGTACAGCTCAGCAATACAGCTTATTTGAACTCACATTTTTACACAACTACACTTTAAAATGAATTACCAAATTATAGTGGCGTTCCCCTTTCCAAGGGAAAGGGACATTGTGTCATGCTTGATGCTGTGGAAACACCCCCTGGTGGAAATGTTGTCTGAGGCTGTGTTTACACTAATGCATTTTCATTTTAAAACGCTGTTTTAAAATGAGAACGATCCTTGTCCACACTGGCGTTTCCGTGGTGTTTCAGAAATGATCTCCATCTACACTACATGACAAAATATGCATGTCACATGACCATTTATGCACACTGGGCATGTGCATACAAGTGTAAACAGGAAGTTGTTTGCTAGTTACCGGAAGAACAGTGCTGATCACCGGCAGGCACAACAAACTGGAGTTCCATGTAGGGCTTACGCCACTTGAAATGAGATTTGTTTCAGATTGCTCTAATTATAGCTCACCTCTTGCACATGTAGGCTGCTGTAGTATTATAAAATACAGAATTTCACTGCACAATGTCTGCTAAGAATGTCGACAAAGCCAGCATAGCTTGCGTTTCAGTTTCACAGAGGTTGTGTTCCGCCATGGTCCTGTTTTCTTCCAGAGCAGTAAATAATGTAGTGGATAGGTTTCAGGAAGGGGAAAAACAGTCAGAGGCATTCAATAGACTCCTGCCTTGCCGCTTCAAGCTCCCAGGGGCATCGAGTAGTCCTTGGCCTGGGACTAGCACTGATGGGGAGGAACAGAAACCTAGTGTGGCCTCCCCCTATGCAGAGGCAGGTGGTCCAGGATCTGAGGACCATTCTAATGGTTCTAACAGGACTTTTGAGGTTGTTATTGCACCCCAGTTTTTCTGTAGGGCATCACTATTCAACAATTTCCAATGTTCTTATGTCCCTCTTCAGTGAGCTGGGCAGGGTAGCGAACTTATGATACTTTCACTTTTTAAATTTTTTTTTAAAAAAACACTCTCCCCCTTGGGTCTGCCGGGGTGTGGGAATGCAACTGAGTTTGGGCCTGCATTACCTGAAACTGTGCTCATTATATGTGCAGTTTCAGTGTGTTTTTCTCAAATTATCATTTGCACATTCAGTTCGAGTATTGATTTGTATTGATAAGATCTGAAAACCACACATTCTCACATCCATATTCCCCTCCATTCAGTCGAATCTGTTATGAATGCAAAATATTTCTGGGGAAATATTTCTTCTCCTATTTAAAGGGGGTATCTATTATCAGAATCAGCTTTATTGCCAAGTATGCTTATAAAGACTAAACTGTGTATTGCACATAATATAAATCTGTTATACACAGTGCAAGGAAATGTAATGGCAGAAGAAGTTGGATGTATTGGATAAATATAAAAAGACTAATCTGTGTATTGCACATAATTATTGCTCAATGGGGCAGTTTAACTGTTCATGAAATGGATAGCCTGGGGGATGAAACTGTTCCTGAACTTGACGGTTTTGGTGCTCAGAGCTTTGAATAGTCAGCCAGAAGGTAAAAAGGTAATGGGCAGGGTGAGTGGGGTCCAGAGTGATTTTTACAGCCTTCTTTCTTATTCTGGAAGTGTATAGTTCTTGAAGGGAGGGCAGGGGACAATCAGTAATCCTTTCAGCAGTCCTGTGGCAGGTTGAACTTCCTCAACTGGCAAAGAAAGTACAACCTCTGTTTAGAATTGTGTGTGTGTGTGTGTGTGTGTGTTGGGGGGGGGGATTCAGTGTTGGGGTGCTCCTCCTAAAGTCCACAATCATCTCCACCATTCTGAGCTTGTTCAGCTCAAGGTTCTTTTGACTGCACCAGACAGCCAGCTGTTTAACCTCCCTTCTGTATGCAGACTCGACGTCATCACCAGCTGATGACAGTGGTGTCGTCTGCAAACTTCAGAAGCTTGACAGAGGGGTCCTTGGTGATGTAGTCATTTTTATAGAGAGCGAAGATTAGTGAGGAGAGGACACATCCATGGGGGCACTAGAGCTGATTGTACAGGTGCTGCAAGTGAATTTACTCAGTCTCACAAGCTGCTGCCTGTCTGTCAGAAAGCTGGTAATACACAGCCAGATAGACATGGGAACAGAGAGCTGGTGTAGTTTGGTCTGGAGTATAGCTGGGATGATGGTATTGAATGCTGCAGTGAAGTCCACAAAAAGGATCCTTGCATATGTCCCTGGTCTGTCTAGATGTTGCAAAATATGATGCAATCCTATGCTGACTGCATCCTTCACAGACCTGTTTGCTTGATAAGCAAATTGAAGGGGATCTAGAAATGGTCCAGTGATGTCCTTCAGTCTCTAAAATGATTTCGTGTCCACAGACGTCAGGGCAACAGGTCTGTAGTCATTAAGTCCTGTGATTTTGGGTTTCTTTGGGACAAGAATGATGATCGAACATTTAAAGCAGTGTGGGACTTCACACTGCTGCAGTGATCTATTGAAGATCTGTGTGAAGATGGGGTCCAGCTGGTTAGCACAGGAGCTGAGATACACAATGGAAATACCGTCTGGGCCTGAAGCGTTCCTAGTCTTTTGTTTCTGAAAGACATGGCACACCTCTATTCATAGATCTTAAGTGCATGTTGAGTATCGGGAGGGGGAGGACGGGGTTGCAGGAGGTGTGGGTGATTATGTGAAGTGAAGGTCAGAGTGAGTGTGGGGTGTGAGATTGGGCATTTTAAATCAGTGACGTGCGGTGAGGTTCGT